>NW_018164492.1:190492-200135 GCF_001263595.1 Phalaenopsis equestris
TTGCGGCCGACGGCAGGAGCGGCGGCTAGGGATTGCGAGCGAAGGGGAGGGAGCAGGAGCGGCTAGGGATCGCGAAGAAGTATTTTGCGATTGCTATGAAAGGGCAGCGGCGTAAATCGGGATTAAACGCAGTGAAGATACGCTACCCGCGGGGGTAATGCTGCGGGCGATATTCTTCGTAATCCCTAAACAGCGTTTTTTAATAAGCTCGCCAAAAATTCTAAACAAACAGTAAGGCGGCGTTTTGAAAACGTCGCCCGCTGTTTTAAGCTGTCCCAAACGGGCCCTTAGTTAGTAATTTCTAATCTAATTTTATATTTAATATGACATGAATCTCGAGACACAATCTTAAAGATATTTTATGGGGAGGCAATAATAAAACTCATATTAAAAATTATTCAAGACTTCAAATTCATCAAACTTATAATCAAATCGATCGACTCGAGCAAATCGACCCAATGAAATCAAAATTGACCATATTTAAGTAAATCAACCCCAGATCAAGTCGTTAAATCACTTTTAGAAGTTTTAGGAGGTCAATTGGAATGTTAAATGAATTTTAAATCTGACAAGCTTTCAGTTGAATCAAACATCCCAATGAGATGAATCCAAAAATCCCAAGATCACTCTATTCCGACATCAATAAGGTAGTAAAATGACTACAAAACATCGTCTGAACCTGGGAATCTCTCTAGGCTATCCGTTGAACTTGTCCAATTTTTTTTCTTTATTTATAGAGGTCACTCCTCGACTCTATAAATATAGCCTTACTCCTTTCATATAGATGAGGAGGGGGTATGGGGAGAGAAAGAGGGGGAGGACTGAGGAGAAGAGTTAGAATTGGATCGAGAGGAGTTGAATTTAGTGTTGCTCTAGATCGAAGACTAATAGATGTTCCCACTTTTGCAGACATTGATCACTACTCGATGGTCACTGTCGACCACCATTGCCCTCATTGATCCCATTCTACTCATTGAAATGAGCCCCTTGCAAAGTCACGACATGCATTCCAAAATAATGAAACTCCATGCAGAGGAAACCAACTTCACAGAGTAGAATGGGGTAATAGTCTTCATTCCACAACTCATGCATCCCAAATACGATGCATGTTATACATCCCAAACACAATGCAACGACACACCCCATAGTGTAATAATGTGGAATGTATAGATCATAAATATAATGTAATAATGCATCCCAAATACAATGCAATGACACACCTCAAAAATGGTGGAATAGCACGCATCGTATACAATGCAATGATACATCTTAAAAACATTGTAATGACATAGCCCAAAAATGATGGAATAATGCACCTTGCATATGTTGTACTGACATACTCCTAGTATGATATCATGAATAGCAACGTATCAAAGGTCCATCAATAACTTTGTATGATAACTACTTATAACTACCATACTCAAAATATAGCGACTTTCTCCGGACTTGATGTTCTCTTTTAGCAGCTCTCCACTAAGCCTATGTGACCAATTACGACCTGCACGGTCCATAGCTCATGCAACTCTCAACTCTGACCTCTGTGGCTATTAAACGCTACTACAACTCTCCACTCCGGCCAATGTGACCAACTACAAACTATGTGGTCCACAATTCATGTAGTTCTCTACTTCAACCTCTTTAGCCTACAGACAACTGAATGAAAAATGGAGTTTTAACTAGTTGGGAGAGGAGTTTTAGAGAGTTTGAGAGAGTTTTAGGGTGTGTGAGTTCATATTTGTGAGTCTTTGATTGTGTAAGAAGAGTTTGGAGATTGCTTGAAGGAGACTTCACGAATTGCTTGTGAAGAAGACATAAGATAAGTAATTTGTATTTGTGTTTGATTTTTTGTTATTTAGATTTCTTTTTTGTGTGCATGATTTCTACAATACAAATCATGTGTTTTTGTTTTATCTCCATAGATTCTGAGTAGTTTTCTTTCTTTCTCCTTGCATATGGGAATTAATCAAGTGGACTGATATTGATTTAAAAATTTCTTTTTATTTTATAAAATTGCGATGATATTTTCACCGATTCTTCATTGACTTTACAAACTGGTCATTTGTGATGTTAAAATCTGTTGCAAAACATAATGACCCGGGAGAGCTATAATTTCACCAACTAGTGAGTACCACACTTAACTTTGGAAAGAGAAGTGTGATTGTTGAGGGGAGGTTCAAATAGATAAGGAGATAAATTTTGATGGACGTAGAATTAATGTTTCTAAGGTGACAGGATATTCAATTTGATTTTGATTTTGGATCTAAGGGTCCCTAGTAGGTTTTATAGAGAGGGCACAGTGGGAGATATGGAAGTGAAAGGCTAGAATCTATTCAGCACTACTACGCAAACTGGAACAAACTTAAGGTTAGCCAATGTTCTTTATTAGCACCGAGAGGGGGTAAAGAATAAGTATGCTCCTATGTGTCATAATACATCATTTTAAATTTTTAATCATTCAATTCCTACACTGATTAAGATCTCTTTACAAGGGGAAAAATCTTTTCATTATATTCAAAGTCTTTTATACTAATTAGTCTTTTAAACTTTGTTCTTACTTCTTTTTTAAATTTAGATTGCACGTAAATTTAGTTTCACGTTCTCCCGTAATTTCTATGAACTATTATTTTGACTTGTGTACTCAAAAGATATTCATATTTTAATTTTCTTTTACAGTGAAAAGAGAGGGCTTCGATTAGCAAGAAAATTGAGAAAAATGAATTTTGAATGTGCATTCCAATTTCTCTCCATCCGATCTCAGACTTTGCATGAAACACTAAAATGATTACAGTGTCTTTTTCATGGACAGAATACTATAACAAGCACATTATATATATATATATATATATATATTCTACAAGAAACAACAGACAAAAATTGAAAATTACGAAGACTTACATCTCAATTATTGTGTATTTACATATTTAGCAACCTAAACATTAATTTTTACATATAGGCTATGAAAAGGCATATTTATTTCTTTAAAGTTAAAATAGTGATGTTTTTAATGTCAAATTGAAGCAAATTTTTGGGGTTAGATATGTAAATACGTAAGAATTGAATGGTATGCATGTAAATGCCCCTAAAATTATTAGCTACAATTCACAATAGACTATTCATGTAATAAGAAAGAAGCTTTATGCAATATTTTATGAGAGAAGATGGAGGAGATGCCCCAAAAAGCTTTGATTTTTTGAGCTGATGATTTTTTATTTTTTATATTTTTGGGCACAGTTATAAATAACTAGCAAAAGAGAGTTTGATCCCTCCTATTATCATACAAACTATGCAAAATCATACAAAAGAAGGAAAACAATAAAAATTATTATCATATATTTTATTATGTTACATTTGCATTTGAATGATGCATCTATCATGCATTTATGAAGACTTTTACCCCTCCTTAAAACAAACCTATTTTTTCTAACTATATATGCTATAAAAATTTGAGCCATTTATATACGTAGCGAAAAAATAAATAACTAGCAAAAGAGAGTTTGATCCCTCCTATGTCAGCCATTTATATACGTAGCGAAAATTTTTTGTCTTTACATATGTAACACTTAAATATTCATATTTATGACATCCATAGGCATCAAAGGCCAGAGTTTGAAGCCGCATGTGTTGTGAAATGTATAGATCGTAGTTAGTCACATAGATTATAGTGGTGAGTTACAATAATATTTGTAGGACAGTCGTATGAGCTTAAGGATGAATGAGTTGTGAGTTTATTGGTCGTAGTTGGTCATGTAAGTCGTAATGTAGCGTTAGTTGGTCATAGAGGTAGAAGTTGAGAGCTGCATGAGTTGTGCACCGCGTAGCCATAATTGGTTACATTGCTTGAAGTGGTGAGATACAAAAGCATTCATAGGCCACAGATACTGGAGTTGGGAGATGCATGAGTTGTGGATCACGTTGGTCGTAGTTGATTACTTAGGTCGCAGTGGTGAGCTACAACAACATCTGTAAGCCATAAAGGTCTAAGTTGGGAGCTACATAAGCTATTGACCATATAAGTCGTAGTTGGTCATGTTGGCCTTAGTGGAGAGTTATAGTAGTATCTGTAGGTCACAAAGGCTGGAGTTGGGAGCTACATGACCTATGGACTACCTAGGTTATAATTGGTCACATAGGACAAAATGATGAGCAACAATAACGTTCATAGGCTGCAGAGATTAGAATTGGGAGACAAATTGGTACATTTAAAGATTCCTCATTTTTCATTTGCATTGGAGCACCTATTTTATATCGGCTTTTGTCGGCTAGCATTTGTTTATTTATTTATTTGTTTATAATAAGAACACTTGGATGATTTTTCCCGAAAATGCGCACTAAATACACCTCAAAATCACTCCATTTCCTGCCTGCATTTGACTCTTTTAATTGATGACCACTCTTTTGTCTTCTAAATAAATAACATTTCTCATATTTGGTCCACATGGACTTGGCCGCACGTAAATGGTCAGCTCTGGCAACTTCAACCATCCTACGCTATAACAAACAAATGGCATTTACATAACTACCACACAATACTTATATATTTACATATCTAACCTCTAAATTCTGATATCTATATACAGAACACTTAAATCAGACAGTAACTCTAAAATATATAAATACATAAAGATTTATACGGTACAGATATAAATTTTCAGAACAACCAGGTCGCAATTGCAAAGAACCTTGACCAATTCGGCCAATTTCGCCGCAGCCCAGAAGGCAGGCAACTCCAAAGTCTTTTAACATCCAACAAGTTAACAACAACCATTGGAAAAAATTCAGCCAGCCATATTTCGGATTGCAAAGCCATGAATCCATCTTCTCTCTCAAACTTCTCCTTAACACTACTGGTTTTTTTCTCCTGCAACATACTTCTCCTCATCCACAACTCCTCCAAACCAAAACCTTCAGAAAAAATCGAGACACCATTCGAGCCCATCAGCTTCATGGCCTGGAGACTGTCTGCCATAACCATGGCCTATCTATCCTCCATGATTTACCATGGAATCCACCCTTCCCTTGAAAACCTTCTCAACAGAATGCACAAATCATGGAAGCAAACAGCAATCACGATGATGTACATTGAGCTCATCAACACGGCCTCTGTTTCTCTGCTGCTTACTCTGTCTTCTGCTGCAAAGGCAGCCAAGGGGTTTGCCTCGGAGGCGGCGGTGATCGCCGGAGCTTTATATTTGATTTCTTGGCTTGGGCCGGTTCTGTTCGTGCATTCTGACGCGGCATACAAGATTGGTGTGATAGTTTCTGTGGCGGAGGAAGGTTGTAAGGGAGAGAAGGCGTTGGAGAGGGCTGCGGATGTTGTTAGGGAAAGGAAGGTTGTTGGGTATGTTCTGATGTTGGTGACCATTGGGGTGGAGCAGGCTGCCAGTAAGATGTGTAGATTTGGGTCTGCGATGAGCTTGGCGCAGCTGCTGGCGATGTTCTTCACGTATTTTGTCTATACTTCGTTTTATTACGAGTGTAAGAAGAGGAACAGGAGGGTTGAGGGTGGGAAGGCGTTGTAAATTTTGTGGATTTTGAGGCTGGGAGTGATTTTTTTGTCTTTTGTGTTCAACTCCCCGAAACTTGAAAATTAAGTTTTTTTTTGAAAAGATGAATTTTTTTTTTAAAAAAAGAAGAAATTTGGGGTTTTTTCCTTGATAGATCCGTTTCAGCGCGTTTTCTGCTCTTTATTTCAATCTTTCGTTGTGGGCATAACAGGGCAGAAACGCTACTGGTATGGTGCTGTTGACCTTCATGGACAATTCTGGGTGATGATCTGATATTAATCTATGACTGTGTTTCAATTATTTATGGTCTTGAAGATGCAGTTTAGTAATTTTTGAAGGGTGATGATATTTTTAAAATTTTAGAAATATTTGTAATAGTTTGAGAGAATTAATCACAATGTTTAGTCAATATTTTTCAGAATTGTTGTGAAGTGTAGCTCATTTTTGAGGGCTTTATGTGAAAAATTGATAAAGGGAAGATCGAAGGACTAAGCCAAGTCAAAATGATTTAACTAGAACAAGTTGAATAAAAGATATTTAATTTACTATATTTGGAGAAGATTTTAATACAATGCAACAATGAAGGAAGACTTCCATGGTGGAAGTAGAAATGTTGATGAGTTTAGAATTATCATCATGCAACAATAACTGGTATGCTCGAACATTTCTTATAAATGTTGGGATTGATGAATAGGAAGGAGACATTGGCGAAGATGGCGACAACAAGCAATTTTTTTGGTTGGTAATGCTTAGTGTTAGCTTTAGTGATGCATGCATCTAACATCATTGTTAAAAATGATATACATCAATATTGGTGGCCATCACGTGTTGGCACTAGTGTGGGTGGCGAGCATGGATATTGTTGAAGATGATGGGTATTAAAGTTCTTAATGATAATAGGTGCCAATACTAATGGTGATTGTGGATGTTAGCATTGTTGCTTCCATCGAGATTCAACCTTTTTGATTTTGGAAAGTGTTGAATTTCTTGATGATAATGAGCATTGGGGCCATTAGTGACAATGGGCTTCAGTCTTTTTGGTAATAGTAAGCATTTATAGTTGTCTTGATGGTGTTTATTAAACTTAATGTTGATGATAAGCATCAAGTATGTAGACAATTGTGGTGGGGGTGGCATTGGTTGTTGTGTTAAGATGAAACATTAATTTATTAGCACTGATTTATAGTGAGATAGGCTATGATGCTAAGTGTTTGAATTATTGGCAAAAGTGGGTGTGGAGGATATTGAGGATGATATACATTATTTTTGATAATGAGCATTGTTTTTTTTTTACAAAGATAAGCATTAACATTATTGATGTGATGTGTGCTAGGCTTAGTGGCTATTATTGGAATCTTGTTTGCTGATGCAAAGAACATATCGGTGTTGATAGGAAATGATATTAGTGTCAATGATAGGCATTGCCAACTTTACTGATTGTAGGCACTAACATTAGTGCCAATGATAGGAAATGATATTAGTGTCAAAGGAGAGTATCAATATTAGTGTTGATAATGAGTGTCAAATGTGATTGTCAATTTTACTGGAAATGATAGCCATCAATGTTGGTGTTAATGAAAAGTGTTCGTATAAATGACAAGCCATTGACACCTTTTTTGTGTGTACATATTTGTATTTAAATTATTATGCTCTCGATGTATATTTTAAGGACGCCTTTGATACTTATACATCTATTTTTTGTATCGTTCTTCAAAATATACCCAATAGAAAACTTGTTGATATTCCTGTCACTGGACTTACGTTCCAGTATGGCTTAATCATATTTGTCTTTTAGTCACCCATTTTGGGGTGGCAAATACTCCTAATGTGTTTAATTTCATAAATTTTAACTCACTTAATTTCAGCTCTTTACACATCTTATAGATAATTAATTTAGTCAAATCTCATTCCGTATGCTAGACATTTTTTTTTACTCAACTAAACTTAGTTTAAGTCTTATATATTCTCAAAATAAATTAGTAACCTAAATATATAACTAATTCTATTACCCAGCCTATGAATCTCCTACATTTACTAAGTTTGATTAAATCCCTTATTTTTAATTTGATGTATTATCAAATTAGTCTATCTTTAACAATTTTATGTATTTACATGGTGTCTACATATAGTTTAGGATAAAAATGCTTATGTCAACTATTATCTTTAACTTAGTCTATCTTTAACAATTTGGTGTGTTTACATGGTGAAATCTCAGCTAATTATCCTATAATCTAAGTTCATTCTAATACTTTTTAGGATCTAAAACATTTTATTTAAATCAAGCTCTCATAGACTAGATTATTTAAAATTCACATAGGATTTAAATCCGATAGAATTTTCTTTGTCTAATCTTTGACCAAATGAGTAATATCAAGTCAAATCAAATTCCTTAGTGGACTTATTTATCAATCAAACATATTTTTCTAGCATTATGTTGGCCATAAACAAAAAAAAAACTTGAACTTCATTAAAGGTTATAAGACACTTTGTTGACCTCATTTTATGTCAACTCTTCCTTCTAATATACTTACATCTAGACTTAGGATTACTTTTCTAGAGCCCTAAGTGGTTGACCCAGCTCTGACCTGATATGGTTGACTCAGGATTAAGCCTAGTTTAGTTGGGCATTGGGTTTGCTTGGGCATGCTTTGGTAAACTAGTTTGGTCTTTGGTTTAGTAAAAATTAAAATTTAAATTTAAATCATCATAAATTTAATTGTTTTTATCAAACAAAATTAAATTCAAAATATAGACTTTGGACTAAATTGAAAATTAATTTAGCGCAGACCCAAATTGAGCATAAAATTGTCCTAAGTTTAAATATTAAACTTAAACCAAATTCAAATCCAAGCTCAGCTCAAAATCTTGAATTTAATTAAATCTAAGATTAAAATTAATTCTAAATTAATTTCATGACAAATATAAAATCTAATTGATCTCAATACAAGCATAAATGTTAAAATTTAAAATCACATAAACGTTAAAATTTAAAATTAATCATAAGTGCACAGATCGTCCATGACAAATATATCGTTAAACCTAAGTTCAAACATAAAATCTAATTTTTCCTTAAAATATAAACGTAAGTGCACGTATCGTTCAAGTAATATAGGGTTTTATTTAAACCCACACCATCAATCCCATAGAGAAGCGAGGTAAGAAATCCCTTAGGCTAAGTTCTAGTATACTACTATCAGGTCTTAGTTTGGAATGTCGATTAAGGATGTTTTTCTGACAATTGTCCCTAAATACAAACCTAAATCTAAAGTTAAACCTAATAGATAAATTAGTTTGGTTACTTTTGAGACGTAAGAACTACATTTCTCTTGTGATGTCATAGAAAATGTGTAGGAATGAGACACACAAAATCTAATGTAGCCAGTGAAAATAGAAGCAAAAATCTAAGTTACCCTCTTCCGAGTGTGTAATGTAGCTTAGTTAACCTAGGTTCAATCCCTTAAAATACTAGATTTTCATGATGAAACTTCTAGTCTGTCACCCTAGAGCCTCCTTCTCCTAGTAGCCCTCTAACTGGGTCAATCTTAGATTTAAGGTAGGAAGTCGTAGATCAATTCGTAGAAATCTAGCCTATCATCCTAGAAACACCAATTTACACCTAAACAACAAATGTCTCCCTAACATTGCATTGAATCTTAGAACCACTATTCATTTACCCATAAATTTATGGATTACAACAAATTTTAACATATCAATTGCCCAGATTGAATATGTAAATGTATCACAAAGTAAGAATCATCACTTTGATATGAAAAACCTATTCCAACATGTCTTAACATCATAAACATTCATCAAATTCATTGTAAAAGACAAGTACAAGAATTCTACTTTACAAAGCATGTATCACACATAACAAAAAACTTTCATTAAATCAAAGCAAATCCACTAAATAAATGTTTACAACAAGTTTAAGATAATAAAGAACACAATACTTGGTTTTTTCCTCTGAAAGAAAGATGAAAATCCCTCCAACAAAGTCTTCTACTAATCCATGCAATGCTAATACAATCCCTTACAAATATATCTCAAAATCCCCACTCCAATCTCTCTAGAAAAGGCATAAATCTACATTTCCTACTCCTACCTACGTCCTCTCGGCCTTCCTAGAAAGTTTCGGGGGG
>NW_018164492.1:200145-202220 GCF_001263595.1 Phalaenopsis equestris
TGGGGGAGGGGATATGTTGAAAAGTCCTCTTAATATATATCTCAAAATTTCGCAAGAGTCACTTCAAATGTCCTTTCAAAATTCGTCCAAATACATTTTATTTAAAAAAAAAATGATTGTGGCACCTAGGAGCCAGATCCTGGCGCCTAGGTACCAATCTTCTAGAAACCTGAAATAACTGCCTAACACCTAAGCAACAGATCCTGGTGCCTAGGCGCCAGATCCTTGTGCCTAGGTGTCTGTCTTCTAGAAGCCTAAAAATAATTGCCTACCACCTAGGTGCCAGATCTCGACACCATAACGTCTGACTCTCTATTTCTGCATACAGAGTCTGGTGCCTAGGTGCTAGTTCACTTTTGGCTCCTTTTCTTCAGTTGAAGAATATCTAGAAGCATTGACAACACTTTCTTTTTCCTAATAATAATTAGTTTCTAGCTGGATGGATCATTTGAATTCAACAATGTACTTAGATGCCAAAAAATTTAGAATAGTCGTCTCGATGTATTAAAGATAATTCTTCCTCTACATGAAGAGGGTGGAATGAAAAACAAAAGTCATTAACGTTAGGACACAAAAAATAGAATGATTGACAACAAATATAGGTTGAAATTAGAGCTATATGATTTTTTTTTTAATTTTGGAGTTCATCACTCACGATAAAAAAATATGATTTATTTATAAAATTAAAGATAATTATTCTAATCTTTTCAATAATTCTATCAAAAGATTTCATATTGTCAACAATGGAATATCAGATCCACCCTCCTGTGATTAATAGGAGATCAAAAAATTGTAATATTTGATAAAATTATATACAAAATAATGCATGTTTGACATCATCATGCAATCATTTTGAATTCCAATAACCTTAAAATGTTGTATGATATTTAATTAGTATTCAAATTATTTTTTCATGTTTTAAATGAGTAGTAAATATTAAATCTAATTTATAATAAACACATTACAATTAGTATCATTATATTAATGACTATCTTTATTAAAAGTGCATTATGACACTTAAGTATCACTTACATAACTTAACATATTTTTATAAATTTTATAATCAAATTAGTTAAGCTTTCCAATCATGTTTCTCTAAGTACTCCTAGCTTTTGATAAAACACTTAGCATTTGATAAAACGCCAGTATATTCAACTTTGAATGACGTGTAAAGTTAAGTGTAATAATAATCTTTTGGAATAATTATATAGCTAACATTTCCTTAGTTTGTATATAAAATAATAAAAGGAGTATTTAATATAAATAATGATATTTAGTCAAATAATTATGGCTCCACTTTATACATACATAATATCTATTTTAACATTTTGGATTAACTACTATTAATCTCTTCAATTTTGCTTTTTTTACTCTGGGGAGAAACGACAGTTAAATCTTGTCGTGCGTAAAAAATGAGACTTTTTTTTAAAGAAGTTGCAAGCCTATGGTATTTATGGAGAGAGGGATAGGGATGAGTGTGTGTGAGAGATAGAGAAATTAGACTTGGAGTTTATTTCATAAAAATAATCAAAGATTGATCCATAATTTTGAGTTAGGGCATCATTATTTAATTAAATAAAGTATTTTGTGACTTATAATCTTGTTGTATGAAATAGTATTTATGTGATTTTGTTGACAAATGATGCATTTTAGTATATCTAAAATCCTCATTGATTTCAACTTGAGTTTATGTCATTGTAAATCCAATGTTTTCCCTCATTATTGAATGTTGCACAATAACTTACTAAGGGCTTCACATGAAATATAAGTCAAAATCCTTGAATGATTTTGTGGTATGTAATGCATATTTTAAGATCTTTTCATATCTTAAATAAAAAGTGTATATATTTAGTATAGAAATTATGGAACAAGTAGTGATACTTGTAATTATTTATTATACAATTTTATGTTCAGCAATGAATAATATTTCGGCATGATGAAAGATCTTTAAATCTCTCACAAGCTTCATATATTGACTCTCCATCAATCTGACAGAATGATGTTATGTCATTTCTTAGTTTAGCAGTCTTGGATGGAGGGAAATATTTGGATAGAAATTTCTATGACAGTTCTCC
>NW_018164492.1:204355-221430 GCF_001263595.1 Phalaenopsis equestris
CCCGTTGGCGCCCTTCTGGAGAATTTATTCTGTAGCCTTGGGAAAAGCTCGTCGTCGGCGGCCTCGATGGCGTCATCGGCGCCCTAGTGCAATTCTCCACATTTTGGTCCTTTTTGCTCCAAATTCGCTCCTTTTTGCATTTTTTTTGCTCCATTGACCTTAATTCATCATTCCTGCAATAAAACATCAAAAAAAATTTTCTTTAAAGTGCAATATCATTAAAAACAGTATAAAAGATGTACGAAAATCTCAACATATTTTATTTTGGTCAGTGGGTAAGCAACATTTCAAGGAGAGAAAAATGCCCTCAGTTTTATCATAGAAATGGATATTTTTATGTTTCGAGAAGAGACTTTATAGGACCATTCATACGTTCTCTAGAAAATACCTAAATTTTGGTAGTAGTGGATTATGTCTCCTCAAAAATATGCCTTGTGTTTTGATTGTATCGGTAGGTGGCAGGTTTTTCAAAAGATCAGCCTATAAGTTAAAAAGCTTATGAAATTATAACCTAAAGGAAGTGACAGAGAGAAGATTACTACATTTGAATGAGTTAGAGAAAATTAGACAGGAGACTTATAAGGATTCCAAGATCTATAAAGAGAAGATGAAAAAGTGACAAGACAGAAGCTAATTGGGAAGGAATTTCAACCAAGATAAAAAAAAAACTTTGATATACAATTCACGACTAAAATTATTTCTCAAAAAATTGAAGTTCAAGTGATCGTGACCATTCATTGTAATAAAAAATGTTTCCATTTGGAACTTTAAACATCCAGGATAATAAAATCAATAATATTTTCAATTTAAATGGACAAAGATTGAAGTTTTACTTAGGAGGAGATAGAAAAGATCCTAAGGAAATCCTGATGTTGGAGTCATCTTGATAGTAGATTTGGCATTGTTTAACTAAGTACGTTAAACCAAGCACTACTTTGGGAGGCAACCATATCGTTATCTTAGAATAAGTGCTTTTTCATGTCGGGTCAATTTGCCATTGTTGTGTGTTTAGGACTTATTTTTCATCATGTGTGTTGTTTTCTAATAATTTGGCTCTCTGGAGTATTCGATTGATACTTGTGGGGTGGGAAGAGGCAACCATATCGTTATCTTAGAATAAGTGCTTTTGCATGTCGGGTCAATTTGTCATTGTTGTGTGGTTAGGTCTTATTTTTCATCATGTCTGTTGTTTTCTAATAATTTGGCTATCTGAAGTATTCAATTGATACTTGTGGGGTGGGAAGAATGAAAAACAAAGTTTAGCTTATGTGAGGCCCGACGCACTTGAGTCACAAACAAAGCGCCCCCACATCGGACTTCCATAGAATAGAAACCCCACACTACAAAATTGTTAACCCTACACTACTACAGTGCATCTACGCTACCTGTTTTAGTCGCAAGTTGGCTATGAGACTGAGCGGGTGGTAAACTTGCGACCACTTCAATGAGTGCTAGTGCTGGAGCGCAGCGTGCCCACAGTACCTACACACTTACGTTCCCTAGACAACCCAGCACACTCGCGCCCAGAACGCAACACACATGTGCCATTTCCCATTGCTCAAGTGTGCCTTCATTCTAATCACGGTGCACTCGTGCCAGACTCTTAATAACATCGATTGGGAGGATGGTTCAACATTTTTCTAGTTCCCCCCTTTTGCATAAAAAATCACCAGAGTGCCTCTGTTGTGCCTGGAAGCATTTCCCATTGCTCAAGTGTGCCTTCATTCTAATCGCGGTGCACTCGTGCCAGACTCTTAATAACATTGGTTGGGAGGATGGTTCAACAGTTTTCTAGCTCCCCCCTTTTGCATAAAAAATCACCAGAGTGCCCCTGTTGTGCCTGGAAATCATCTCTGATCACTACTTGAAGCCACTAAAGGTTTAGATCCATGTTTCTTAACCTCGGTGAGGTAAAATCTACATGTTCGAGCGATCTTTTTAAGGTACATTGTGGTCCTTTCTTCCTGCATTGGTTTTAAAGCCATGGCTCCAAAAGCTAATGATAGGAAGGACGCTTCCTCTGATGAAGGGAAATTAGTGAGTGTGAAAGCTTCCAATCACTTCACCGATCTCCTGGCCTCATGGAAATTTATTCTTGGGCAGGTGTTCTCGCAACTAGGAGGTCGGGTTGCAGAGATAATTGACGAGAAAAACTGGCAACATCTCTGCTACACCATTTTGCCTACCGCAGTTCCCATCGTCCATGAGTTCTTTGCCAACACAAAAGAACTTGTTAAAGACAAGATCTTTGAGTGGGAAATTTGGTGAAATTTGACCCTGTCATAAGCAACTCATTTTTGAACATCCTCAAGGTGCCACAGTGCGGGTTTGCTCATTTCTTGGACCCCAACTATGAAGAAATTGTCAATTTTCTCACCGACGACAGAGCCCAATGGCATCGAGGGGAGGGGAAATATATCAAATTCTCTAGCTCCTTCATGAACGAAGAGTACAAGGCCTTGCACTATTTCATTTATGACAGGATCATACCCGCCATGAATCTTATAGAACTCACAAAGAATAGTGCTACTCTGAACTTTTATTTTCAGAGGGGCATCTCGATCAATATCAGCTTGATCCTGACTTCATCCTAGGCCACATTATCAATGGTGTCATAGCTGTGGAGTTGGTCTTCCACAACTGGTCGCCAGTTTGTGCGTTCTTGCAGGTATTTTTTGGTGAGAGAAGTGAGAAGTTGTTGCAACCCCGATGCCCATCACTCGGGAGATTATCTAGTCCTACGAGCAAACCTTGACATGGGAGAGGAGAGAGATTTCAAAAGATAAAGGAGCAAGCTCGTCATGGCATGAGGAGTCTACATCGAGGACAGCCATGACTATGGGACAGTTATCCAAGAAGGTAGATGATTTGGCGGCAGACTTCGCTGGACTGAGTTGGGAGGTACACGATCTTCACAGGCAGTCACTCCAGTATGCTGTGCAGGAGCAAAGACAGTATGAGTAACTCAAGGTACTCAAGATAATCTTTCCTCTAAATGAAGAGGGTGGAATGGAAAGTAAAAGCCATTAATGTTAAGGACACCAGAAAAAAAAGAATGATTGACTACAGCTCTAGGTTGAAATTAGAGTTGTATAATTTTTTATGATTTTGGAGTTCATCACTCACAAAGGAAAATTTTTTATTTATTTATAAAATTTATTAAAACTATTCTAATCATTTCAAGAATTATATCAAAATATTTCATATTCTCAATAATGGACACATCAAATCCACACTCCCCAGTTAATATGGGACTGGATGATTGTAATAATTGATAAAATTATACAAAATAATGCATGTTTGTCATCATGGTGCAATTAGGGCTGTCAAAACGGCCCGTTGTTCGCGAACAGCTCGTGTTCGGCTGTTCGCGAACAGCTCGTGTTATACTACTCATCAAGTTTATATATATAATAATTAGTATTTTAGAAAAATCTAATTGACTACAAGGCTACAAAGATTTATAATCAATTAAAATATTGATTAAGAAAATAGAATAAAAATTATTAAATTAGATTCAAATGATGTTTTAATATAAATAATAATTTTTAAATCTTGCTTAAACCTTTATTGTCTTATGTCTTATGGCTACATGATTAGGATTGTTAAAAGAACTATTTGTTCGTGAACAGCTCGTATTCGGCTCGTTAAGCAAACTAGCCAAACACGAACAAACTTTTTGAGCTCGAAATATCTCGTGTTCGGCTCGTTTACACCCCTAGGTGCAATCATTTTGAGTACCAATAACCTTCAAAAATGTTGAATGATATTTAATTAGTATTCAAATTATTTTTGATGTTTTTAGAAGTAGTAAATACTAATTATAATTTATTATAATCATATTATACTTACTATCATCATATGAATGACTATCTTTATTAAAGGGCATTATGACACTTAAGTATCATTAAAATAACTTATCATATTGTTTGAATAGAATAGTAATGATATGATGTTCTTTTTCTAAGGGAAAATAGCTAACATGCATTAGGATGATGATTGTGATTTGACATGTGAAGCATCGAATGATACAATTTATCATATGTTATTTCTTATTTCAATATTCAATGCAAGAAAACATTATATGTGATTTACATCCTAACATTAATATTATTGCATGTCATATTTAAATTGTTTCATGAATAAAATTATTTAATGATGTAGATTCTTCTTCATGATATGACTACATTAAAAATATGTATGATTCCAAATGACATGTCGGGCATAGCATTTATCATAATAAGAAGGATTTACATAGTAACAACTTAAAACTTCTCAAACACCATATTTAATATCTTAAAGTTTATATTTACTTTATAACATCTAAAATTCTTCTAATAGCTTAATACTACCACTTTGTTCTCCTTATTATTCATTGAAATATTTTTATATCCCTCACCAAATCCTTCTCTATTTTCAGAGCACGGTGCTTGTTCTCATAAAAATCCATTTCAAAGAGGAAAGAAATCATACTTTATTCTTTGTGACTGCTACTTATCTTTAAATAAATTTTTGCCACTCTTCCATAGAATCCCATAGAGATCTAGCTAGAGGTGGAGTTTTATAATATATAGTATTCTTCTTATCTTGTTGAATTACAGGTAAAGCATCATATATATGGATTTGATGAAGCAGTAAGAAGATGCTTTTTAGTCTAAACTCTCCAATTTTATGTTTTTTTCCTTACTGGCAGTTGTGCAAAAAAATGTGAAAAATAATATCACACAAGAAACAATCAAACAAACACGGTGCATTTTATGTGGTTCGACACAAATTTGTCTATGTCCACAAAGATGAAAATTACACTATCACAAGTAGGGAGAAAGAAAAGATGACCAGAGAAAAATAGTAGAGTTACAGCCACGCATCAAAAGGAGCCCTAATTCTTCCTTTAAATAAGAGCAGATTAGGTCACACTAATTAAAAATACAAATAACCAATTTACCCCTCAAATACAATTAAGAACTCTAATACAACAATCTCCACCTCATCCCTTACTCATAGATAATTGAAAGATGATTAAATGATCTTCAACACCATAAATGACTGCACCAAGATGTTTCCTACATATCCCCAACTTCCGAAGGTTCAAGCATGATGTAGTTCTTCAAAAAGCTTGAATAGATAATCAATCTTGAGCTCAAATGTTCACATAACTTATGTAGTAGATGAACTTCTGTACCGGTGTTACATTTGTGTGCATGTCTGTTTGATTTTCCATCATATCTTTCTTCTCTAATAGAACATCATCATCATCAATCAAGTCCAAAATAAAGTGGTGCCACACATCAATGTGCTTAGTAAGAGCATGATGAACTAGATTTGTCGTCAACAATACCGTACTCTATCACATAACACAATCAGAGACTCATAATCAACTCTCAAGTCATCCAAAAGAGCCCTACATCTGTATGCTTCCTTTATTGTTTCCATGACTATCACTCAGCCTCCGTAGTAAACAAAGCAAACTAACTGAAAGTACAGCCAATGCAAATAAATAGTCAGTCATAGACCTCTGCCTATACATAGCACCTGCGTAGTCCAAGTTACTCAACAATAGATGATTTCCTCTCACATACCAAGCCAACATCAATTATACCATTTTAATACCTTAGAATACTCTTTACGACCTATCAATAACTCCGCCCTGAATCATGCATGAACCTACTCACAATACCAACTACTTGTGTAATTTATGATCCAGTACAAATCATGATATGCATCAGGCTGCCCATTGCAATATCATAAGAAACCAATCACATTTATCAATATCAAATTAGGATATTGATCTAAAATCAATTGAAATATGAGATACACTGGGTAGACTCACTACCTTGTAAGAGTCATCAACCCCAAAGTTCTTCAACACCTTCCGAGCATATGCTTCTTATGAGATCTGAACATTTATAGTTGTCTTGTCCCTGAGCATTTTCATGCCAAGAATTTTATGAGCTTCACCCAACTCCATCTTGAAATATTTGAACAGTTTTTTTTCTTTATATTATCAACCTCAGTCTAACTAGCATATACAATCAACATGTCATGAACATATAAAACTAAGTAGATGAACTCATCATTGACCAACATTTTAAAATATGCACTATGATTGTATTGGTTCCTTATGTACTCCTATCCCATCATGAACTGATCCAATTTCTTATAACACTACCTTGATGCTTCCTTCAACCCATACAAAGACTTGTCCAGTCTGCAAACTAAGATTTTTTATGCTATAAAACCAAGTGGTTGTAATATATAGATCTCCTCTTGCAACTCCCTATAAAAGAACAACTCATCATAGTTAACCCATTCTCATTGTGCAAAGCCTTTTCTCATGAACCTTGCCCTTATCACACATCAGCTCCATGAGATCCTTCGTTATTTGGATACATTTATTTGCACCCATTGGTTTTCTTTCCAGGAGAAAGCTTCACAAACCCCAAGTAGCATTCATTTAAATAGACTTCATCCCATCATTCATTGCTCATCTACTTTCCAAAGATCACCATTTGAGCTCTCCACAACATCCTTGTAGTGATAAGAGATTTTATCCTACGTAGATAAAAGTACAAATGCAATGTGATCCCCTCAACGAAGTTGGTTTTGAGATATTATGGCATCTGATCCGGTCTTAGCAATAGATTCCTAAGCAGGAACCTCATCCTCAACATCTTCTTTTATTTCTTTTTGAGCACTATCAATTGATACATCTTGAGTTGTAATTAGATCAGGTACCTGAGTAGGAGTGGATGAACTCTGTGGAGCAAATAAAGTTGTATCAAACTCCAACTTCTGTTACATATCTGTAATCCCAATAGAACTCTCCATTTGCTTTGAGACTCAAGGCTTCAATAAGCTTGTCTCAACAAAATTAACATCCCTGTGAATGACAATCTTCCTTTATGACTAATCATACAGATTGAATACCTTGACTCGACACTTGAAACCAATATTGTTTGCTCATGATTTCACTTTATCATTTTGCACGAGGTACTAAGATGGACACCAAAATACTCTCATATGCTCATAATCTCTAGCAAGATGCCTCAACCACATCTATTTGTTGTCTTCTTTTTAATAGTTGCAAAAAGCATACGAGTCACCAAGTGACAGCATTGGACAAAATAAACAAAATTTTATCCACTAATGTCTGATCCTTCCTTCTGTCACCCCATTCTATTGTGGTGTCTCTCAAATTGTGAAGTAGTGCTCTATCCTAGCTCTCTAGCACTTTTGCAAGGACACATCTGGTGTGCATTCACCCCAATGTCTAATCTAATACACCAGATTTTTTTACAAGTCTCAGTCTCAATCCACTTCTTCCAAGTTATGAATTTCAGCACTTGCTCTTGCGCTTTATGGTATGCAAAAACATATTTGGAGTACTCATTGATAAAATAGACAAAATATCTCTACACATTGAATGATGGTGTCCTTGTCGGGTGATCCCAACATTCTATCTTTATAGATATAAAATGTGATATATGTGATTATATGATTAATTTTCTTAATAGTTATTCTTAATTTGCAACAGAGCCAAAAACTTAATCCAAAGCAAAAGCTAGGTAAATCTTTCTCTATGAAGCAACTAAGAATGTAGTTATACTATTTTAATATGGATACTACGCAAGTATATGTATCATTATCAAGTAATATAGAACTTTCTGCTTAAGTTCCAAATATTGAACCCACAGGGATAACTAGATTTAGATAACAAAATTTACTTAGCCATATATTCTTACTTAAACTTTAGATGCTAAAATATAATGAAAATTTGATTCTTTTTGTAGTTTTTATTTTATGAAAGGAAAGTAAGCAACTAATTAACTTAACTAAATATTTGCAAGATGAAAGCTATATAAGTAAAATATATTTTTTCTTATCATGAATCAGTGATAAATATAGAAATTTTATTGTGGAAGCATGTTAAATGTGTTGTGTCGAATAGGAGCAATAATATTCTTTACTCTTACTAGGGATGCTCTAAAGAACATTGGTTAATATATAATTTGAATAGTCTTGAAGACCGACTAGGTAGAGAAGATACTAGCTCTCACTCTAGATTTCCTTCATCTCCCTCTATCTGGGGGCTAACTTCTCGAATCAAAACCTAAAATTATAAATCAAATTGTGGACTTTAGCCTATCACTCTAAAGTCCTCTAATTCTACACCCTTTAAAAGTTTAGTTTCCTATTTATATGCACTCAACCCCATGAACTACATTCTCATTCATGAAATCAACATGTGAATCTAACCATTTGTTGATTGAGAAAGTACCATATTGGATCTTACATGTTCTCACAACAGGTATTAACATCTTAATTGGTCAAATCAAAAAGTAAATGAAGTGCAAGGTTTCAAATCATCACAACTTCTTCCAAAATTGAAGCCTAATACTTCATACAACTTCTTTTAAATATTTAATCACTTATCATTTTAAGAAAAATGATAAAGAAAACTACTCAGAATCCATGGAGAAAACACCACACATAAATTTAAAAATAGAAATCATGCACACAAATAAAAAATCTAAATTAAAACCAAGTATTGTCACAAAGATAAACACTTATCTCAAATCCCCTCCACAAAATGTCTTGAAGTTCCTTTGAATTCTCTTCCCTCACACACAATACAAACTAAAACTCAAAATAAAAAGAAAAGGTGGTCGGCGGTGGCGGCTGCGGTGATAGTTTACTTAGATGAATGATGGTTGCAAAGTTTGATGGGTGGCTGGCCTCCTCTCCTAGAAAATCTAAGTCTTTTTTTATAAAAATCCAATGGGTGCCTTGGTGTCTCTTCAAAAAGGTATCTCCATTCAATGAATCTTCTAGAATTTTCCTCCTCAAAAGCCAATTGAATAAATTTGTGTCCATGGGCTATTTCCCATGTTTTAATTAAGGTTTGCTTCGAACACCTCTTCAAAAATCCACTCAAATTAAATATATCATCAAGTAACTACTTCTGGCGCTTAAGCACGGGGTACCTGGCGCTTAGGCGCGGTGCCTCTACCGCTTAGGCACCCCAGTTCATTTTTGCACCATTTTTTCATTTTTGTTCAAAATTTGACCATTTTTCACTCATGGTATGAAAACACTATATATTTTAGGTGGATCAAAATCCCCCAAACTTAATATGTTACTTGTCCTCAAGTGACCTTTCAGTCTTTAAAAACCAACATAAGTAGATAATGTATATGAGTTTATTTAGAAGTTACCAAAATTTTGATGTAGAAATATAGTAGTACAATTTTAAAAAATATATATTAGTAAATGAGACCAACTTAAAGTTTAGAAATTTTTAATGTTAAGAAATATGAAAATATGAGTTCCTATCTAATTCAGAAATATTGTAGATTTTCCAAATATAGAGTTTAGGCATTTTATCATCTCCACTTAAAAATTTTTATTAAACATAATTTAACTCACTATATTATATCCTTAAGCTTAAGAGTTTTTCAAGTCTTATACTTTAAAAAAATCAGATGTGAAACCAATTTTTAATTAGACACTAATCCTCAAGCTTCTCCTTTTTCAACTTTTTTTTTCCTTTCTTTTTCTTTTCTTTTTCTTTTTCTTTTTCTTTTCTTTTCTTTCTTCTTTTTTTCTTTTTAGGCAATGATTACTATATCTGGATAGATATTTAATGGTTTTGAATTCCACTCTTCCTTTCCCAAAGCAAAGAGTTGATATTTTTCTTTCACTTAAAAACATAATAATAGTTTTGAAAATTAATTTTGATAAAAGAAATTTAAGTTTTAAAAATAAAAGGTTTAAATTTCTAACTTTTTCAAAAATACAATTTTTCCTACTAAAGATAGTTACACAATACTTAGCATTTTCCACACAAAAAAATTTTAACCTTAAGTTTTTCTTCATTACTATAAATTTTAACTAAATTCTCTTACTCATTTCTTAAATCAAAATTTTACTTCTCTAATATAACATCATATACAAAATCATTTTTCAAATTAAAATCAAATTTATTTGAAATACATTTGAGAACAAATAAACTTTTAAGTTTCTTTAAAATTTTTCATCCCCCCCCAAACTTAAATTTTTAATAGAAATAAAAACATTTTAGCATCATATATAAATAAACATGAATGAAAACTAACTATAACATGCTTGCAGAAATTTTTATATCCTAAATATGCAAGTACAAAAATTTAAAACATGAGTAAAAATTTAATTGATCAAATTTTAATTTTCTTAACATATAGAGATTCATCAGACTTCTATGCAGTGGAGTATAACATAAAAGCAAATAAACACACTAACAAACATACATCACTGCAACATAAAGAAAAAAAATAGTTAGTTAATTAAAAATTTTAAACATGTAGATTTAAGTAGCAAGTTAGCTAAATTCTAAACCTAGGATTTAAGTAGCAAGTTAGCTAAATTCTAAACCTTTCTAAGATTCCAAAATTAAGTTCAACAAACACTAACTAAATACAATAACACAATTAAAACAATTACTACCACTAAAACATATTAAGTAAACACAAATACATCACAGTAGGTGTTGAAAAAAAATACAACATAATAAAAACTAGCAGTTTTTACAATCACAACTAAAAACATAACAAAAGGTACAGAATACTAGTACCAACAAAAGTTCATAATAATAAAAAAACTAAAAACATAAAATAGAACTAAAGATCCAAACTAATCATCACCCTTTTATTCCTCACTATCGTCACTACGCCAAACAGTTGTAGGCTCATATGGTGGATATTTGGGATGCTTAGGAAATACTACATCCTAATTATCTCTATTGAGATGCTCCATAGCTATGTTGTATTCTTCCTCATAATCACTTCGTCTCTTCATATAACCATCCATATGCTTATCCATATGCTCTGTAAAATTCTCTAAATTTAATACCTTATCCGCAGTGATGTTAACATTGTCCAAAATCCTCTGTAATATCTCAGATAACTTAGACTGGGAATCAGATTCAGAAGTCTAGCCCCCGTGATATAGAAGCATGTGAAGTAGAGGCAGCAGAACTACCAGAGAATCCACCCTTCTGACCAAAAAATAGAATGATGTGAATAAGTCTTCACATTCACATTGGTAATGAGCTTCAGTGGTTGTAAGATCTCCTCCCAGCTATCATATTTAACATCAGCCTGCTCGCATAAAGAAAAGATCAAGGATGTGAATCCCAAACATGTAGTAGTAGCAGTGGCAGTAGTACTGGTAATAACTACATAAATCAATCCTCCAATATTAATAGGCTTGGACTGTTGAATACAGTAGTTCGAGGTTGCTCTATCTCGAGTCACTTCACTTAAATGATTTGTAGGCAGCAGACGAGCTGAAATAAAATAATGTTATGCATTTGCAGTGGCATCCAACTTTGAAGTATAAAAGTTTACTCTTCTTTCAATCTTCTTTCAAAAAGTTTACTCTTCTTTCAATTGTAATCTTCCATAACCCTCTCCCAGCAGTCAAAGATGAAATAATCTCATCTAGCTCCTCCTCAGTAGGACTATTGTTTGACTAAAAACACAAAGTACTCGGGGGTAAATGATAAAACTGATTAATTCCCCCCCTATGACCCCTTCCTCATCAGCCTCAGAGAGACTAGCATAGAACTCTTGTACCACAGAAATCATGGCGACAACAGAAAAATAACAGAACCGCTCCCACCGGTGACTAACAATCAACTCTTCTACAGCTCCTCCCGGAACTTTGAAACATCGCTCAGGAATTAATTTTCTCGAATGCAGTGAACCACTATATCGATCCTAAGCTCTCGAAATGACAAATTTAATTGAATCACTTGGAGTTTTCCCCTTGCTTCTCTTCATTCTTGGTGCCATTTTCTCAAAATGTATAAAATTCAAAATAAATTTCATAATCAACTCCAATTCACTAAACTCAACTCCTAAAAGCTTAAACTAACAAATCCATACATTTTCCATCAATTTTTCTCAAATTTTTACCATGATAGCAAAATTTTCACCATGAATTGTGATTTTCGGGTTGCTTATGAATGTGCTTTAAATACATGGTGAAAATCAAAAATTGTGAAGATAAAAAATTTTTGTATAGAAGTGAAGCTCTTACCTCAAGAAGATCAAATATAATAAATTTGGCTTGAAACCACCAAGAAATGTTCACTTAAGATGATGCCCTAGCTCTCCAAATTGTGAAAACCGAAGGTAGGAGATGAGGTTGGAGAAAAAATGGAGATTTTCGACCCAAAAATTCACTTAAAACCGTTCGCGAACCGTTTTTCGTGAACCGGCACTTAAGCGTGAATGGTTCAGCGCTTAGGCGCTCGTCTTTCTGTTTAGGCAGCGTTTAAGCACGGGTTTTGGCATTGAGGTGCCAGATCACAAATTTTAATTTTTTTTTTATTTAAGTGAAATGTACGTTTAATTTAAGTCAACCAACTCTACATGGTCTCATAACACTTTATATACTATTTCCTTCCCTTTTAACTCTCCCTCTTATCTCTTCCTCCACTCTTATCTCTTCTCTTACTCAAGATTCATCAATCTTAACTAATTTGATTCAACACTAAATAACACAAAATTTCACCCAAATAAAACATTTATATTAATTCATGACTAATTACAAACACTTTCAAATACATAGATTCTCAATCCAAATAGTCTCGGATGAGAAAATTTCTAAACATAACACTAGATCTTAATAACATAAAACACACATTAAAACACTTAACATAAACAAACACTAAACACATAAATATTAAATCACAAACTTAATTCCATTCTCTAGTTGATGGAACAAATTATGGCATATCGTTAGTCTCTTCTTCAGCATTTGGAACATATATCTGAAAGAACAGATGATGATTAATAACTCTGGTTGAATCTTCTTCAATCCACTTGTTCTTCAAATACATTGTCTTGTATGCTTCTTCTATAAAACTGGTATGGTTAAACTGCATCTTAAGTTGTCATCCCATATGATCCAGATGTGCGTTAACTTCCATCACTTTCGCTTCAATTGAAGTCACTTAAGCCTCAATTTTAGTGATTTTCTCTGTTATTCCTTCGATACTAAAGGCTAGGAATCCAATATACATCTCTTGTGCACTCTGACTAATAAACTTCTTTCTCATTACTTCCTCCTTCAAATCACTCTCCCAAGAAGACATTTTTCAAAAAGTTTCCTTTTTCAATCAAAATTTAGGGTTAAATGGAGGTGGGGTGAAAATCTTTACATAACCCTTCTATTTTGAGGCTTCGAACTCTTCCTATAACGCCTAGGCATGTCCTAGAACTGCTCTCAAGTGTTCAAGTTAACCAATTCGTGGTTAAATCTTCTTGAAACCAAATTTGAACCAAATTTACACATGTTATTTCAACTGTCGCGCTTAAGCGTCGGATTTTGGCGCTTAAGCTCTAGTGCTCAATTTAGCACAGGTCAACTTAACGTCCAAACATTCATTCTAACATGTTTAAGTCATCTTTTAAGGTCTTAGAATAATCACTAACTCAATATATGGTCAATAGATTACCAGAATTTTCTAAACCACACACAACAACATAAAAATAAAAACACAGATAACTATGGGTTGCCTCCCACAGAGCGTTTGGTTTAACGTCGTTAGCCCGACGTAACTAGTGCTTATTTTGGTTGACCCAACATTAAAAAATCATTTAATTTAAATTGGTCACCTAAAAAATAGGATTTCAGTCTGTGACCATTCACTTTGAATATTTTATCAATTTTAGGATCTTTAATATCAACAACTCCATAGGGATAAACTTTCATTATAACAAATGGGCCCATCCACCTGGACTTAGGTTTGTCTGGAAATAACCTCAACCTTGCATTATAAAGCAAAACTTGTTTCCCTCGCTAAAAATTTTTAGTAAGAATCCTCTGATCATGCCACATCTTCATATTTTCTTTGTAAATCTTAGCACTTTCAAAAGGTTCATTCCTTATCTCTTCAAGCTCTTTCAATTTCAATAACCTCTTCTCACCAGCATCATTCAAATTGTAATTAAATTTTATCAATTTTAGGATCTTTAATATCAACAGCTCCATGAGGATAAACTTTCATTACAACAAATGGGTCCATCCACTTGGACTTAGGTTTGTCTGGAAATAATCTCAACCTTGCATTATAAAGCAAAACCTATTTCCCTTGCTGAATTTTTTTAGTAAGAATCCTCCGATCATGCCACATCTTCATCTTTTCTTTGTAAATCGTAGCACTTTCAAAAGATCTATTCCTTATCTCTTCAAGCTCATTCAATTGCAATAACATCTTCTCACCAGCATCATTTAAATTGTAATTAAATTCCTTAATCGTCCAATATGCTTTATGCACAAGTTAAACTTTTCCTATAGGACTTCTGTATACGTTCTTATAAGTCCACAAAGCATAGTCAAGTTTAGCTGACCAATCCATTTTAGTTGGAATTACAAATTTTTTCAATATTGTTTTAATTTCATGATTGGATAAGTTTTTTCAATATTCTTTTAATTTCATGATTGGATAATTTATTCAAACCAATTGTCTGAGGATGATAAGCAGTAGCAATTTTATGGTTAATATGATATTTCTTGAATAATTACTCTATTATTGCATTTTTAAAATGACGTCTTTATGATTACTCTCGGCATCCTAAATCTACAAAATATATTCATTCTTAAAACTTTGCAACACTTTGAGCATCACATCAAGGTAAAGCAACAGCTTTTATCCATTTAGACACATTGTCTACTTCTAATAATATATATAAATTTCCAAAATATGATATAAATGTTCTCATGAAATCTAATCCCCAAACATCAAATATCTCAACTTCTAACACATAATTGAGGGACATCATTCTTCCTAGAAATATTGTCTACTCGTTGACTTCGATCACAAGTTTTGATATAAGCATTAACATTTTTAAAGATTTTAAGCCAATAAAATATAGATTGTAAAATTTTGTATGATATTTTTTCAACACCAAAATGTCCCCCAAAATTAGAAATATTACATTTTTGGATAATTTCATAACTTTCTTCTAAAGGCACACATCTTGGAATAATAAGATATTTTCCTTGTTTATATGTTTATATAAAAATGGGTCATCCAAAAAAAATTCTTAGCTTCAGATACAAATTTCCTCTTCTGTTGGCATGTCATTCCATATGTTATAATTTCTCTAACAATGAAGTTCACAATGTCGACATACCATGGAATACGCCACACGATAACATTGAACAATTCTTCATCTGGAAAATATTCATTATTTTTTTTTTCAAAATAGAGTGGTTTTTCTAACTCAAGCCTGGACAAATGATCAGCAATTTGATTCTTAGCTCATTTCCTATCTACTATTTCAAAGTCAAATTCTTGCAAAAGAATAACCCATCTTTTCGGTCTAGGTTTTGCATACTTCTTTTTCATTAAATATTTAATAGCAGAATGATCTGTATGCACTATACATTTAGTTCCAATTAAATATAATCTAAATTTATCAAAAGCATATACTACTGCTAATAACTCCTTCTCAATTGTGGTATAATTAATTTGAGCTTCATTAAGAGTTCTACTAGCATTGTAAATAACTTTGAAAATCTTATCATATTTTTGTCTTAAAACAGCTCCAATAGCATAATCACTAGCATCACACATTAATTCAAAAGATTTTTCTCAATCTGGTGAAACAATAATTGGTGCAGTGACTATTTTTCTTTTAATAATTCAAAATGCTTTAGGCGTTTAATAATTCAAAATGCATTAGGCGCTCTTTATCAAAATTAAAAATTATATCTTTTTCAAGTAAATGGCATAGAGGCTTAGCAATTTTTGAAAAGTCTTTAATCAATTTCCTAGCATAGAGGCTTAGCAATTTTTAAAAAGTCTTTAATCAATTCAATTTCCTATAGAATCCAGAATGTCCTAAAAAACTCCTAATTTCCTTCACACTTGTTGGGTGAGGTAAATTAGTGGTCACTTGAATTTTTGTAGGGTCTACTTCCATACCATTTTTGAAAATTTGATATCCCAAAACTATTCCTCCTACTACCATAAATTGGCATTTTTCTTAATTAAGAATTAAATTTATTTCTTCACAGCGCTTAAGAACTTTTGATAAATGTTCTAAACATGAGTCAACTAAAATTCCAAACACTGAAAAATCATCCATAAAAATTTTAATCCTTCTTTCAATTAAATCACAAAAAATAGTCATCATGCATCTTTGAAATTTGCAGGTGTCTTACATAAACCAAAGGACATTCTTCTAAAAGCAAATGTACCGTAAGGATTGGTAAAAGTTGTTTTCTTTTGATCCTCAAGAGCTGTTTGTATTTAGTGATAACCAGTATATTCATCCAAAAAACAAAATTATTTATGCTCAGCTAGTCTATCCAGCATTTGATCTAGAAAAGGTAGCGAAAAATGATCTTTCCTAGTTGTGAGATTTAATTTTCTATAATCAATGCATATTCGTCATCCTGTGACTTGTCTTGTTGGTATTAACTCATTATGTTCATTCAAAGTCACAGTCACTCCTCCTTTATTAGGAACGCGGTGAATTGAACTAGCACATGCACTATCTGAAATAGGGTAGATAATTTCAGCATCTAACCACTTTAGAATTTCTTTATTAACAACTTCTTTCATAATAGGGTTCAATCACCTTTGAGGATCAGCCCTGGGTTTGTAGTTCTCTTCCATATGAATTTTATGCATACAAATTGAATGATTGATTCCTTTTATATCAGTAATTATCCATCTAAAGGCTTTCTTATAACTCTTTAAAGTTTTCATCAAACTCTCTTCTTCTTCTATAGTCAACTTTGAGGAAATTATAACAGGTAATATAGATGAATCACCTAAAAAGGCATACTTTAAATATTCAGGAAGTAACTTCAACTCAAGTTCAGGAGGTTTTTCAATTGATGGACAAAAAGATGTATATTTTTCTGTCGTATCCAAAACATAATTTGAATCTTCCTTATATAAGTCTTCATAGTGATTCAATTCCTCTTCTTGCTCGTGTTCCAACTCTTTCATCTCTGATTTTTCTTCATAAGTTGCATTGAAATGACATTCACTTAAGTATCTTATAACATTCATT
>NW_018164492.1:221462-223873 GCF_001263595.1 Phalaenopsis equestris
TCCTGTGGCTAGAAAAGGTCTCCCCAAAATGATAGGTATCTCCTTATCTTCCTCCATATCCAGCACAATGAAATCAACAAGAAAGATAATTTGATTACTTTCACTAGGGCATCTTCTATAACTCATTTAGGATATGTTATTGAACGATCTGTTAACTACAGAGTTACAGTAGTATGGGTTATTTCTCCTAATCCCAATATTTTAAATATTGATAATGGCATAAGGTTGATGCTTACTCCTAAATCACATAAAGTTTTCCCATAAAATTTGTCTCCTATTGCATGTAGAATTGTGAAGCTACCAGGATCTTAAAGCTTCTCAGGAATTTTTTTTTGAATTATAGCGCCGCACTTCTCACTAAACGCTGCACTCCTCACTAAGTGAAATAGTCTCATTATCTTCAAACTTCTTTTTCCTGTTAAGAATATCCTTCATAAACTTCACATTGCTTGACATTTGTTCTAGAGCTTCAGCAAATGGGATATTAATTGTAAGCTTCTTAAAAATTTCCAAAAATTTTGAAAATTGTTTATCCAACATTTGTTGTCAAAGCCTCTGAGGAAATGGATGTGGTGGTTTTTTCAAATCAACTTTAAGTGGAGAAATAGATCTCTCTAAACCTTTCGGAGCGTCCTCTTTTGGTTCTTCAATCACTTCTCTCTCTATTTCAGTCTCTTTTTGAACTCTACCTTCCAATTCTCTTTTGCTTCTAAGTTGAACGGCTTTTACTTGTTTTTTATTCTGGTCTTTCGGATTTATTTCTATATTACTAGCAAGTGTTCCTTGGGATCTATTACTTAATGAATTTGTTATTTGTCCCAATTAATTCTCGATATTTCTAATTGTAACTCCTTAACTTTGTAACAGATTTCCCATTTGTAACACAATTTCTTCTATAGACAACTTCTTCTCCTTAAACTGTGAATTACTGTTAAAACTTGGAGGATAAGTAGGTCTATAATTACTATTCCCTTTGTTGTTCTATTTTCTCAATGAGTTTACTTGATTATTCCCCCATTGCTGATTATTACCACCCGTAGTATTATTCCAGAAGTTGGGATGGTTCTTCCAATAATAATTTGAATATGGGTTATTTTGCTTATTATTTATGGCAGTTAAAGTTTCTAATGATGCTTGAGAATCTGCCATTTGGTCTAATGAATCCTCTTCAATCATAGGAATTGGTTGAGAAAAATTCATTCCAAATTGGCTTAACTTCCTTGAAATTGCTGCAACTTGATTTACTAGCATGGCAAAAGCATCAGTTTCGTGAATATTGGTTACTTTCTTAAGATTTACCCTTTCAGAATGCCATTGAAAATTATTTGTAGTCATCTCTTCAATTAAATCATAAGCGTCATGAAATGCTTTTGACATTAGTGAACCACCACCAGCGACATCGATAATAGATCTAAGAGATCCAGCTAATCCATTATAAAAGGTTTAAATTATTAACTAATCTGGTATAGCATGGTGTGGACACTTTCTTAAGAGTTATTTAAATCATTCTCATGCTTCATAAATATATTTCCCTTCAAACTGACAAAAAGATGTAATATCATTTCTAAGTTTTGCAGTTTTTTATGTTGAAAAATATTTAGCAAGGAATTTTGCATAAATCACTCTAAGTTCTGATTGATCCAGGTGATAACGGATGTAACAATATCTTAGCCTTATCCCTCAGTGATAAAGGAATTAATCTAAGTCTTATAGCATCATCTGATGCACCATCATATTTAAATGTAGCACACAATTTTAGAAAATTGACAAGATGTAAATTTGGATCTTTAGTTGGTGCTCCCCCAAACTGATTGATTGATACCATTTGGATAATAGCAGGTTTAAGCTCAAATGAATTAGCCACTACAACGAGTTTTTGAATACTACAATGAAGTTTATCCACCGTAGAGTTTGCATAATCTCTTAAAGGTCTAAAATCTTCAACATTTTAGGGTTTAGGGTTTAGGGTTGTATAATTTATTAAAGGTTTAAAATTTTTAAAATTAAAGGTCTAAAATCTTCAACATTTTGATTATTTTGATTTGTTATTTCTTGAAATCTTTTAGTAATTTTTATTTTTTTTTATTTTTCTTATAGTTCTTTCTAATTTAGAATCGTAAGGCACAAGTCTTGTGGGACCTGAACTACGCATATTGGGACATGAACTACGCATACATTACTATAAAATACTTTAAATAAAATAAAATATAAAATAAAAACACATAAACAAGAACTTTATAATAAACGGCACTATAATATTCCTAAAATAAATCTTAAAGATTAAATAAGACTTACTAAAAATTTTGCTTTCTAAACACTTCGTTTGAAAATATTTTTGCAAATTCCTATTATATTTCTCTCTGACGACGACTCCAAAAACTTGATTCGGACATTCTATATATATATATATA
>NW_018164492.1:224202-227416 GCF_001263595.1 Phalaenopsis equestris
ATAATTGAAAATAAAGTAAACAACTAATTAACTTAACTAAAATACTTGCAAGATAAAGGTAATATAAATAAAATATTTTTTTCCTTATTATGAATCAGTGATAAATATAGAAATTTCTTTGTGGAAGTATATTAAATGTGTTGTGTCAAATAGGAGCAATAATATTTTTTACCCTTACTAGAGATGCTATAAAGAACATTAGTTAATTTATAGTTTGAATAGTCTTAAAGACGTGCTAGACAGGGAAGATACTAGCTCTCACTCTAGAGTTCCCTCTTCTCCCTCCACCTAGTGGCTAACATCTCGTATCAAAACCCAAAACTATAAATCAAATTGAGGGTTTTAGCCCGTCACTTTAAATTCCTCTAATTCTACACCTACCCTTGAAAAGTTTATTTACCTATTTATTTGCACTCAATCGCATGAACTACATTCTCATTCATGAAATCAACATGTGATTGTAACCATTTGTTGACTGAGCAATACCATCTCGGATCTTACATGTTCTCACAAAAAGTATTAACATCTTAATTGGCTAAATCAAGAAGTGAATGAAGTGCAAGGAGTGCAAGGTTTCAAATCATCATAACTTCTTCCAACATTAAAGCCTAATACTTCACACAACTTCCTTTAAATATTTAATCACTTATCATAAGGAAAAAGATAAAGAAAACTACTCATAATCTATAAAGAAAACACAACCACACATGAGTTTAAAAGTATAAATCATGCACACAAACAAGAAATCTAAATTAAAATCAAGTGTAGTCACAAAGATAAACAATTATCTCAAATCCCCTCCACAAAATGTCTTAAAATTCCTTTGAATTCTCTTCATTCACTCACAATACAAACTAAAACTCAAAATAAAAAGAAAAGGTGGACGGAGGCGGCAGTGGCGACGATTTACTTAGATGGATGAAGACTGTAAAGTTTTATGGGTGGTTGGTCTCCTCTCCTGGAAAATCTAGGTTTTTTCTTATAGAAATCCTTCAAAAATGTGTCTCGATTCAATGAATCTTCTAGAAGTTGTCTCCTCAAAAGCCAATTGAATAAATTTTCAAGTTCATGGGCAATTTCCCATGTTTTTATCAAGGGTTGCCTCAAACACATCTTCTAAAATCTGCTTAAATTAAATATATCATCAAGTAACTACTTATGGCGCATAAGCACGGGGTACCTGGCGCTTAAGCGCATAACTACTTATGGCGCTTAAGCACGGGGTACCTGGCGCTTAAGCGCGACCTTCTCTATTTTGAGCCTCTAACGTTTAGGCGTCAAACTTGGGCGCTTAGGCGCCCGAATTCATTTTTGCACATTTCTTCATTTTTTATCCAAATTTGACCCTTTTTCACTCATTTTAGTCCAAATTTGACTTCATTTTTTATCCAAATTTGACCCTTTTTCACTCATTTTAGTATTTTTCATCCATTTGATTGTACCTGAAAGAAAAAAACACAAATATCTTTCATTAAAGGGCAATATCTCAAAAATAGGTATAAAAATGTGTATAAAAATACTGTATATTTTAGGCGTTTTATCGAGCCCCAAACATCTGTGTGAATATGCTTTAAATACCCTTTTACAATGGATGACAGTAGTTAAGGATACCCGTGTCATCTTGTCTAACACACAATATTCACAGAAATCAAGCTTATAGGTGTATTCTCGTTTGATCAATCCTTGTTTCATCAAAATTTGAACTGAAGCCTCTCCAGCATGAGCTAACTGCTTATGCCACAATGTGGTGGCATCAAAATAATCATAAAAAACAGTAGCAGTTCCGGTCATTGTACTACCCTGAAGATAATAAAGGTTGTGATGGTAGACTCCCTTCATAAAAAATAGTGCTCCATGGCAAATCTTCAGAACTTCTATCTCAATAATTATCTTGTAACCCTTAGCCTCTATGATCCCAACTGATAGCAAATTCTTCATAATATCTGAAACATGTCTAACATTGGTCAACTTCCTCATAGTATCATCATACATCCTAACAAAGACGTTGTCTACACCAATAATGCTCTTTGAATATTGAGAAAGTTCTCGATAGCATTGAACATCCTGAAGACATGCTAGAAAGAGATTGGTTGAAGATGAACCGCTAGTGGCTTGATTTAAAATTGCTTATCTAAGGAGATCAAATATGGAGTGATGATAGCGACTTCTGTTTACCAACAAATTTTAAATGTCAATAAATTTCATCACCTCGACCTTGACGGGATGTGCAGCCACTTGATGAATCAGCGTCATTTCTACTGTCGTAGGCACGCTAATTAAAAAAAATGAAAAAATTACCAATTTACCCTCAATATAATTAAAGCCTTTAATGCAACAGTAGTTTCATTAGTTACATATACCCTTGTTTATTTAGAATTTGTCTTTTTTTGTTGATTTACTATGTATGATTTTAAGTTTTCTAGGATATTTTATTTCCCTTAAGAAGGTAATTGATTTTTCCCAATTTTGGAAATAGTAAGAGAAGAAACAATGTTTCAATATTCTATATGAGTGAAGAAAGCAAAGGTATTAGTTGAGTTTTAGGTGTTATTGAAGTAAATAAAAAACATGAAGCATTAGATTTGTAATTTCAAAAATTTTAAATAATATGTATGTAAATTCTCCTTATAATAATATGAACATATCAAGAAGAATATAGACATAATATGCAATAGCATAGAATGGTAGATACCCATGAACAATAACACTCAATTTATAACTGATCACTTTTTATTTTGTTTACATTCTATGATAAGACTATGTAGGTATAGTTTCTTACATATATTTTATTGTATTTGTCATGTAGTAATTTTAAATTACAGTACCAATATTCTGCATGCATTATTGCTCTCCATGTATTTACTTTAATATCTTTTTTTAAGATAAGGGTTGAGGCACTATAGAGTGGGATAGTTGGGATAGTTGTTTCAAAATGCACATGATATGTAATTATCATATTGTACATAATCATATATATATATATACATATAGAGAGGTATACATGTATACATCTATATACATATATATACATACATATATACATACATACATATATCTACATATATATGTACATATACGTATGTACATATACGTATGTATATGTACATATATATGTATATATACGTATGTATATACATATGTATATATACATATATATGTATATATACATATGTATCTATACATATATATATACATATACATATATATGTATATA
>NW_018164492.1:232043-247720 GCF_001263595.1 Phalaenopsis equestris
CCCAAGTGCATATATATATATACTTGTACGTATATCTATCTATATGTATATATATGTATGCATGTATGTATTTATATGTATGCATGTATGTATTTATATGTATCTCTCTCTCTCTCTCTCTCTCTCTGTATGTATATCTATAGTTATGGTTGGCTGTGTGTGTATAAAAATAAAAGTTAACTCTATCATACCTTCTTTCATTGAATTATCTAATTAATAATTCCAAGAGATTTTTTAGATCAAAATTAGGATAAGTAAATAAGGGTGATGATAGGCCACAATCTTAAGGTTAAAATATTTCTCATTATGAGCAACTCAATCTCATCAATGGTCGGCGAATTAAAATCCAATATATGCTACAAAAAAGGATCAAATTTGAGGATGCCAAAAAAAAGTAATGATGATAAAATGCATGTTTGTATCAAAATATTCACCTTCCCAATGATGATCCAATTTAACAAGCAATTAGCAAATCAAAATTCCTATCTATTATCCATTCAACACTTGGACTTAAATTTTTACATATATGCACTCACCTATGTATAAAAAGGCTTGTTTCACTATTTAAAGGTTGAAATATTAGTATGTTTGATGTTATAATGAAAGATATGGGTGGTGGAAATGTATAAAAAAAGTATAGGTGTTAAATATATAAATGAATATGAATTCCGTCGTATGTATGTAAATGCTCTATTTAGAAAAAAAACTTTTAAAATTAATAGACATACGCAAACTTGACTCAAACTTAGCTCTATCTCTAAATCAAAACTTCCAATTTTCATTTGATGTTCAAACTCAACTCAATACACATCCAAAAGGAATGAATAAGGGAATGCCGCCTTTAACGATCCGATTTCGAGTCGAGTTGGGATTAGTTCAAAATCGGCTCGAAAAAAATTATATCCAAAATTTTTGACTCGTAGCTCAGCTCGTTTATTTCAATCCGATCTCGATTCAAGCCAAAACTCGAATCAATTTTCGAACAATTAACGATCTTCAAACTATATTCACTAAATTCAAAGCCCTGTCATCATTAGGACTTTTAATGATCTGATTTTAAGCCGAACTGGGGTCGGCTAGAAAAAATTTTGATCCAAAATTTTGGTTGTAGCTCAACTCGTATATTTCGATCCGATCTCAATCCGAGCCAAAATTTGAATCAATTTTCGAGCGATTAACGGTCTTCGAGCTAAATTTACACCCCAATGCCAGCTCGACATGAGAAATCAGTCGAGTCTTACAGTGAGCGAATTTAAAGAGAGAGCGGAAATGTTACATACATATCACACAATTATTATGTTTTTACATATCTAACTCCCAAAGTTTGATATTTACACTTATAACACATTGGTGACATAAATCTATACGTGAAAAAGTATCTTTCACTTTCAAAAAGATAATGATGATGATATTTCTGATGTGAAGTTAAAGATTTGAGTGGTACGCATATAATTATTAATACTTGTGTTAGATACATAAATAGATACAAAAACATAAACAAACAGATTAAACCTGAAGGTTGTTCATTTTGGTTAGTTCACTAAAGCTGAAGTAAATAGAGCCAAATGAAGGTGATCTCAAACTTCTACAAGCAGAATTGTTAGTTTGAAAGAGAAGATAGCTTGTGAACAAAGCAGGGCAGACCTCATGTCTTCCATCTTAGAACTCAGTACGATTGGACTAGAAGATTCTTGTTTGTCTAAAAGCCAGGGATCCAATCACCCAAAGCATTGGATGAGCAGCACTAACAAACGCTAAGCGAAGCGAATCCTTCTCTTTCTGCCCCTCTTGCTCAAAAATCCTCTCATCAAATTACTGTAATTTGCTGTACAATCAATCAAGGCACTGTTTTGGACAGATTTTTGGCATCCGAATGCTTTTATTTTGAAAATCTACACTAACCAGTAGAAGAGAGAAAAAAGTAAAGCTTGATTGAATCAAAATCAAAATTCTAACTAACTGTTAAAATCATACAGAAAATCTCTCCTTAAAATTCAGAAGTTTAGACTAACTTGAATCAAGGAGAGAGCATCTCCTTAAATTTAAAAAGAACAGTTTTCCTAAACTTCAACTACCTACCTAAAAAATACAACAATTGGCCAAATCCTTAACCAAATACATTGGAATGGATAATGACATCAAATCTAAATTAAAAATAGACTACACTAACCGAATTGAGCCCACAGATGGGTCCAACTTGTAGGCCACCAAGACGCAGATCAATCATGCATCATCGTACCATTAAATAAAAATTGCTTTTAAGATTATTCCGAAACTCATAGTAATTGTTAGGGAAAAGAGTCTTACACTGCCCAATTGTTCCCTCCAACCAAATCTACAAGCACCTTACTCTTTAACATCTTAAATCACATGCCTCTCTCTCCACATGATCACCATAGTGTGAATGGCACAGAAATTCAATGTTGCTGATTTCTAGTATATAGGCCTCATTGCGAATAAATCTCACAGAAAATAATACCTAACATTATTGTCTCATGAATCTGTTAATTTCTATAGAGTAGATACACCCTCGCCCCTCGCACCATTGCCCAAGCATCACGGTCTAAAATGGCATTCAAGAGGCACGCCTCACCATGAGACACCTAGAAATTGTCTTAAGGTATTTGTGGTAGTATTTTTTAAAATTGGAAGATTTGAGTAACAGAAAGAGAGTTATGTGGTTCAACATGGAGTAACAAAAAGTGGAAAGTCTGCAAACAAAAAGAAGCACAACGCAAAGGGGAGGGCCGTGAATGGTGATGGTTACGACTATAAGCGAGCAATCAACTGAGCAAGGAGATTTGTGACGAAATTATACATGAGATTGAAGAGGGTTGTGCGTGCTTTTTTAATATACAGTATGTTTTAAATTTATTTATGTACTTGATATGCTTTTTATTATTTTTAAAGCGTAATTTTGTATCATCATCAACTATGTTTACACTTTTAATTGATTTTATTTTACTATTTTTAATTTTATAAGTTTTTTAGTTTTTGTTTCAAGGCATGTGCCTCAATTAGCTACAAGACATGCATGTCTCCTTGTTAAGGCAACATGTCTCAATTCCTAACATGGCTTTTTTAAACATTCCCAAGTGCCACTTTGCTTCCCTCCAAAAACTCTGTTCGCACATTGATTTGTTGAAGCTGTTGACTACCGCTTACCCACCTAGTTTTTGGTCATGGCATCCTGTTAAGCAGCATACTCCTTCCACAATTTATTATTGCGTGCTGCTCCTTACCTACACACAACCCAATGTGCATTGTTGCACTTCCTCGCCACCAGACAAGATTCTCAAAGATTCCCCATTAATATATCTTCTCGATCCTCCTCCAACCAACTCTAAGTTAAAATGCACATCCTCATGGCAACACCTTGCTATCCTATCCACAATGCACAAAACCACTATCACCACTACCATTTTCTCCTTCATCCGCAATTTCCATTGCCACAAAATCATGTTATCATACATAACCTCTTTAACAAGAATGTCAAGTTCTTCCAAGACCAGACCAACCTAATGCTACCCAAGATGATGAGTCTTGCACATATAAATCACATAATTGTGTGACCTCGTCTCTGCCTCCTCATTTTTTACCTTCAAAAAGATCTCTACACTATTAATGCATCCATCAACACAATTTCATTTGTTTCGTCATTGAAAGGCCTGCGAATCCCCTTTGTAGATACTTTATCATCGATCTATTTCTTTTGACACTATCAATGCGCTTTGAAACGTCTATCAACATCTCTGTTAATATTGTTAGTTAATGTCTCATTGAAACCTCAATCAAAACTTCCATCTACACCCTCCATCAACACTCTCTATCAACATCGTTTGTTGATTCCTTCATAGATGTCTTTGTCAGTGCCTCCATGATTTAGAAATAAGGAAAGTTATTGGATCCTATAAGAATTACTTAGGACAAGTAAATTAGATTTTATATATACATGGGAATCAAGTAGTATATGGCTAACTCCTAATCTACTTGAGAGTAGTGAAAGGGAGCCGATCCTGAGGATCGGCTCGTGTTCAGCTCGTTTGATATTGGCTCGTGTTCGAAATCGCCCGTGAACGGTGTGTTCGTGTTCGGGTCGAATAATATTTTCTTGTTCATGTTCGGCTCGAAATTGGAGAAGAAGTTGACTCAAAAGAGGAAGAGAGCCCTAAGCTCTCGAAAGATGACTCGGAAGAGGAAGAGGAAGAGGAAGAGGAAGACGAACAGCAAACCCTAAGCTCTCGCCGCCGAAACCCTTTCGCGATTTTAAGAGGAGAAGGAGAAGACTCGAAAGAAGAAGAGAGCCGAAACAGAACTTTTGAGAGCAGCAAACACAAACAACAAACCCTAAACTCTCGTGGCCTAAAGCCTTTCGCGATTTTGAGGGGAAAGAGAAAACTCGAGGGGAAGGAGAAGACTCGGAAGATGGAGAGGCAGCCGAACCCGAGAACATTCGAGAGGGGAATGGGAGGTCGGGGCTTAGGGTTTTTTTACTCATATACTTATACATTATATATTTATAGGATTTAATTTTTTAAAATTTGATAAATTTTTTTATTTTAGAAAGTTTTAATTAATTACAATTTATAATATTTAATTTTATGAATATGTATTATATGTGTTTGTATATTTTTTTTTTTTTCGAGCTAATTCGAGTCGAACACGAGCGAACAAATGTTTGTTCGTATTCGGCTCGTGTATATTTCGAGCTTAAAAATTTTTTCGTGTTTGGCTCGTTAAGCTTAACGAACGAGCCAAACACGACCTGCTTAACGAGTCAAATACGAGTTTTTCGCGAATAAAAAGCCAAATTGATAGCCCTACTTGAGAGAAGAGAGAGAGAGAGAAAGAGAGGTCAATGGATGGGCGTGGAGACATGTCCTAAGACCTTGATGATGTCACGTTTTGAACTGATAGCTTAGAACTAAGTCTGGAACTGCGGTCAAACGTAACATTTCATTTTTTTTCACATATTTTCATAACTTTCAATTTATAAAAGAGCCACTAAGAAACCACAAAATGCATTACATAGAAATCAAATCATCCAAAATTAACACCATGCGATCTCCTACCTCCTCCTCCTTCCTTCGGCTAGAGCACATCGTCGCCACGTCCTTTGGCTTCGATGCAAAGCGTCACACCTAACACTGCCTCCAGAGAAAATGAGCACCTCTTCTTCCTTTGAGCACCGAGCCACTAGCCTCCTCCAAATTCTCCTTTCAATAAGAGCACTTCCTCTTCGTCCTCTTCCTGACAGCTTCTCATTCTATTTCTTCTCATACTCTCATGTGGTCTCTCATTCTCTCACTCGCTTGTTCTCTACAGGTTACGAACAAAAGTATTGAGAGAATCCCCCTCGTAAACGAACAGTCTCGACGATTAATTTGATTTGAAACATCTAAAAGAATTTATTATTACTATGAAAATTTCAGCTATTACAATCTCTCTTTTCTCATAAATTTTTTCCTCAAACTTTGAAAAGTTTAATATAAAAGTAAACATACCTTAATTGATCTGTGCTTCCATACAATCTTCACAAATAAAATCTCCCTATTCCGATGTTTTTTAATATCATAGTCCAGTATCCTTTCAGACTCTTCTATATTTGTCAAATTGGGTTGTATCTCCACTTCATCTACAACAATTCCATTAGGCTCATCAGCAATATACTTCCTAAGTGAAGATATGTGAAAAATATTATTCAATCCTTACATGTGAGCTGGTAAAGCAATCTGTAAATTATATTTCTAATTATATCCACAATTTCATATGGACCTACATATATGGGGCTCAATTTTCATGTCATTCCAAATCTTTGCACACCTTTGAAAGGACTAACTTTGATAAAGACAAATCTCGTACTTCAAACTCAATAGGTGTGTGCTTGGCATCGTAATATTTCATCTGCATATCCTGCACTGCATTTAGTCTGTCTCTGGTCAGTCTAATTTTTTTATTAGCATCATCAACCAACCAAACATGATGGTGTTATGCAATTTCTTCCATACAAAACTTCATATAGAGTCATCTCATTACTACTCTGGTAACTGTTAATGTAAGCAAATTCAACCAAGAGTACATGCGGTTCTCATCCTCCACTAAAGTCAATGACACATAACTTTAATAGATCGACCAAATTCTAAATAGCCTTTTCTGATTAGTTATTTTTCTAAGGGTGAAAAGTTGTGCTAAAAGTCAATATTATACCCAAAACCTTCTAAATTTTCTTCCGCAATGCAATCTTACAATTTGAACCGCATATAATTTAGCTAACTTCTCAACATGGTATTTCTTTTTAATAGGCAAAAAAAAGTCAACTTAGTCAATGCGTCAATAATTACCCAAATAGCATCACAACTCTGACGCAATCTAAGCAATCCAATCATAAAGTCCATAACAATTTCCTCATATTTCCACTCAGAAATAAGGAAAGGTCGTAATTGACCTCCAAGATAGTGATGTTATGTCATCACTAGCTGACATGTTGACACTTAATCACAAATTTTATCATACTTCCCTTCAATCCTAACCACCAAAATATTTTCTTAAGATCTTAGTATATTTTATTACTTCCTTAGAGAATAGTATAGCAAGACAAATGTTCCTTATCTAGAATTTCTCTCAGATTATCAATATTTGAAACATAAATCCTATCTTTGTATCTCAATGTTCATTCATATATAATATATACTTATATAAATTTTTAGCCTTGAACTGATCCAAAATCTTCTGAATAGTGATATTCGTAGTCAGTGAATCTCTGATTCTGCCCTTCAATGTGAACTGCACAGATAATTGATTCAATTGAACCGTGTTGTCATCACCAATACCAATCACAAATAGCTTCAATCTCTCCAAATCTTTAAGTAATTAATCATACTGATTGAATGAGTAGTTTAAATTACTTAAATCCTTATACTCGGTGCATCTGCTACCATATTAGCCTTCCCTGGGTGATACTATATGCCTAAGTCATAATCTTTAATGATTTCCAACCATCTCCTCTGTCTCAATGTCATTTATTTCTGAGTAAAAATGTACTTCAAACTCTGGTGATTAGTAAATATCTCACATTTAACTCCATATAAGTAGTGTCTCCAAATCATAAGTGCAAAAACAACTGCAACTAACTCCAAGTCATTGGTATGATAGTTTTTTTCATGATTCTTCAATTGTCTTGAAGCATAGGCAATGACCATTCCATATTGCATAAACACACAACCCAATCCTTTTAATGAGGCGTCACTATAAATCTGAAAGTCATCTGTTCTTGAAGAAATAATCAATGTTACAGCAAGCATTAAATAAGTCTTCAGCTTTTAGAAAGCCTTCTCACAACAATCTAATTAGTCAAATTGCACTAACTTCGGAGTTAATCTAGATAATTACAAAGCAAGCTATGAAATTCCCTCTAAAAATCTCTTCTAATAACCCTTCAGGTCTAAAAAACTCCTAACCTCAGTAACGGTAGTGGGTTATGGCCAATCTGCAATCGCCTTGATCTCATTTTCCTCCACAAATATGCATCTTCATTGATAATATGCCCAAGAAAAATTACATTTGTAAGCCAAAATTCACATTTAAAAAATTTGGCATATAGTTTGCTCTCGTTCAAAATGTGAAAAACAACATGCAGATGATCTATAAGTCTGGCTTCATCTCTCGAATACACCAGAATATCATCTAAGAATACAATCACAAATGTATCCAAAACTACCTAAACATCCTATTCATCAGATCCAGAAAAATCGTCGGAGCATGGGGTCAGTCCAAATGGCATCATAAAAAATTCAGAGTGCCCATATATAGTCCTAAAAATTATATTTGTTATAACTTACTTTTTAACCCTCAACTGGTGATAACCTAATTTTAAATCAATCTTTACAAATACAGAAGCTTCTTCCAATTGATCAAACAAGTCATTAATCATCAGCTATGGATATTTGTTCTTCATAGTGAGCTTATTCATCTTCAAGTAGTCAATTCACATTTTGAAGCTCCCATCTTTCTTCCCAAATAACATTGGAGCTCCTTAAGGTGAGGTGTTAGTTCAGATGATCCCATTTACTAGCAATTCTTGCAATTGACTTTTCAACTCTTTTAACTCCTTAACGATCATTCTATAGGTTGCCTTCAATACTGACATAGAACCAGGTTGTAGTTCAATAGAGAAATTTATCTCTCTCATAAGAAGTAATCTTGATAAATCATCAAGAAAAAACTTCTGAATATTTCCTTACCAATAAAATATCACACAAAGATTTTACTTCCCTAGAGATGTTTGTCACATGAGCAATAAAACCTTGGTATCCACAATTCAACAATTTGAAAGATTTCAAAAAGGTAATTATCATGGATTTCAATCCTCTATCACTAAAATTTGCCTTTTGCCACCAAGAAACATTTATTTTGACAATCCTTTCATCGCAATCAATTGTGAAAAAATTTTTAAACAACAAATACATGCCTAAAATTACGTCAAATTCCACCAAAAATAACACAATCAAATGTGCATCAAAATTCTTGCACAAATTATTAGTTTCACCTGACATAAATGACTAACTTCTATAGAAGTATCATTTGGCATTCTAATAGATAACATCACAGGCATTAAGATGATATTCAATTGCATATCTTAAACCAATTTCCAGTTATAAAAGAATGTGATGCTCCTGAATCAAACAATATCTTATTGGTCTATCCTAAAGATATTGGTACCTATCATTAAAATCATTTAATTTAATATTTAGGGTTGACTTATTGATAAATTTAAATTATTGCAGGATATTATGAATGATATGACATGAATTCTATTAAAATTAAAACTGCACTTGATAAAAAAATTTTAAATGTAAAATATACCTATTACGACTACAGGGGAGTTCTTAGCTTCCTACCATGAAAGTGTAAAAACTTAGGGCTAAACATACTACTAGGTCTAACCTAGATTTGGCATTGATCCTAAAGATTCAGTTGCCTTCAGTCCGCCAAAGCTCCTCTGGGTGGTGTAACACTGCCCCTAGAATCTGCCGAAGCCCTCTATCTCAATCTAGGGCAATTCCTCTCCATGTTTCCTAGTTGGTGTCACCAAAAATACGTGTTGGATCCAGAAATACACTCACCCTTATGAGATCTTCCAAACCTATCACACTTCCTAGTTTCAGTCTAATTGCTAACATTATTGGATATGACCTTAGCACTTGCATTTCCTGACTGAAAAGTCTGTCTATCCTGAGAGCCCTGAGGAAAGTTGAATGCCTCTAAATTCCTCCTCTAGATAGCTTGTAAATTCAGCTCAATCCTTCTGACCCTCTTCACCAAAACAGAGTAATCATCAATTCCAAGTGGAATCAGTGGTTGCCCGGTCATATCCTTCATCCAAAACAAAAACCTAAAACTGCTTCTATGCATTTGGAATAGTGAATTCATTTTCATATTGTATAATTGATCAATCTGCACCAGTCCGAAAAATTTGTTCTGGTTTTGCCTTCTAGGTAAAAGTGATATGAACTAGTCTCTAAATGTGTTCACGAACTCATCTCACTATATCTAGTGGTTGGTTCTACCTCTAAACTTCACTTGCAACCGTCCTTCCGACCATCTCTCTGTTTCTCCCTCAAGGTAAAAGTGGCAACATTTGCTTTGCATCCCATTGAAGAAGGTTCATTCATTTAAAAATGAATGGAGAAAATTTGGGAGAGAATTTGAAGTAGATTGCTCATATCTCTTCACTTGTAATTCTCACTTGTTCTCCTTGGCCACCCCATCCTTATTTGTAAATTTAAATTGCAATTAACTCCTCAATCAATTCATATTTACAAATTAATCCTATCATGAATAATTATGCGAAATTTCTTAAGAGCTATCTAGATCAATCAATCAACACCGTCAGCCGATGCCTTTCATTGGCATCCTAGGTCTACCCCATGTCTAGCACCTCCCATCATCACCATGTTATTTTTCACCCCCTATACAGTATTATTGTTCACCCCTTATTTAAGATCTAATCCATACATTTCTTTTCACAGATATTGATGTCATACGACCAACTTCTTTTGTTAAATGGATGTTAAACTCTTTCACAAATCAAAGAAATATTAGTCACACTCCTTTTGCGACACTCACAACTTGTAGGCAAAAAACCTTTGAGCACTTTATCTTCTATCACTAAAACTCAAATTTATATCTTTTGTGATATTCCCACATTATTGAGGACATTTCATCTTCACTCTATTCCATTCTCATTCCAAATTCACACAATAACATGAATTCTGCATTTACAAAACACAATTAAGCACACATGCAATTCTCTCAAATTCTCAATTTCTAACACTATTTTGGATCTATTTAAGGTTAGAATAGATGCAGTTCTCAATTAAAAATGGTTGAAAATCTACTGTGAGAAAAACATTTTTTTTTCAAAACTACTATGGTATTATAAACCTTTCTTTTGTAAGAAAGTTGGACAACTCTTTTTCTACAATTAGCACACGCTGCCAGGCTTAAGAAAATGTCTCACACCATAAAAGTTGTTAAGAACTAACAAAAATAATAATAAAATAGTAAAGAACTAAATACAGAAAGAGAACAGGGCAGACAAAGCATATTGATTATTTGCAAGAAAAAATGTACCAGACCTTTGTACAAGTATGCAAGCCCTAGAATCACAACTCGGAAACAAACTTACAGAATACACCCTAGCTACCTATCAAGGGCGGCCGACTCGTAACACTGCCACGGCAGATAGGGCAAAGCGGAGAATTCTCCAGCCACCGGTCCACGCAAAGCCTGTGAAACACATGGTTGCAGCCTGGGAGTGCCCTGCACCACCCACCCTCCTGAAAACCCTCCAGACACACGGCGCAATCCTGCGCTCCTGATCCACCGCAGTAGCTAAAGCAGGGAAGGCGCCGGAGCTCTTCTGGAGAAAGGCCGCAGCTTTCAGGAGATGGTGGCCCGACCATCGCTTCGAAGAGCCGTCGACGGCGGCGAAGAACCCTTCCGACTAGGCCCAGGATAAGAAGGAAGCATACCGCAACGCCGGCAAATACGAAGAAAAGAGCAAGGACAAGCGCCATCACGACAGCCCTGAGAAGAAACGAGAGAAGCCAGGCGAGGCCTTTAGGCTTTACAGGCGGCGTTGGGAGGCCCGCGACGGAGCTGTGGTTGTCGAGCCTAGCCATGGATTCGTCGCCGTCTTCGCTGGTCATTTTTGGGCGCGGAAAAGAGGGCTGGATGAAGATGACCGGATGCACCGAAGGGCGGTGGGTTCCGTAGTAGATATTTCAGACTCTCTTGAGATATAAATGCCGCGTGCCAAAAGGGAAAATTCGTCCGTTCTCAAAGAAAAAATTATTCCATACTCTGTCCGATCTATAGTGTTCGGTCCGGATCGTAAATCATGAGATATAAATGCCGCGTGCCAAAAGGGAAAATTCCTCTGTTCTCAAACAAAAAATTATTCTATACGGTGTCCGATCTGCAGTGTTCGATCCGGATCGTAAATTATCTGATTGACCCTCTTGATGTATTTCGGTGGGCCCCATCGAAATTTTTTTTTAAAAAAAATGAAAATAATCATTCATTCTCTCATGCCCTATGTCTCAGTAGAACTCACTCTCCCCTCTCTCCTTGTCTCCCAACTTGTCTCTCTCCCTTCTCTCTCACTCTCTTTCCTGATTGACCCTCTTGATGTATTTTGGTGGGCCCCATCAAAATTTTTTAAAAAAAAAAATTAAAATAATCCTGACCGTAGAATCGGACACCGCATGCATCCTGACCGCTCTGCAATGTCCGCACGCAATAATCTCTCATTCTCAAAGAGGAGTTTATTCCACAAAGAATCTCACATTGGTTGCATGAGCAACCGAATTTTCACTTTTAGTAATAATTAAAAATATTTGAAAATAAATTAAATAAAGGATTTCAAAACATTGAGTTTGAATGTTCGTGAATAATATTATTAATAATATTAATTATGATTAAAAAAATACTCATTATTCATCTTAACTTTATTTTAAATTTAAATATTTGTTTTTATTAATATGGTAAAAATTCCTCTTTAAATGATTATACATCCTTTCAATCATAGGAGCTCCTAAAATCTTGTTCTTCTTGGAAAATCTAGTTCTGACAATTAGATAATGGTCTGTTTGGGCAGCTACAGCTTATCCAGTTTATCCAGATAAGCAGTTTATCCCAGTAATTTGTTGATAAGCAGTTTATCCAGATAACATGGCTAGTTGTTTGATTTGTATGTTTCGAAAACAGCTGATTCTGGATAAATGATCATTTCGCGTTTGTTCTGAACAAGTCGTTAGTTGTTTGGTTTGTGCGTTTGGAAAACAGTTTATTTGCAGGTTTTTGGTAGATAAAAGAATTTTTTTAAAATTATGTGTAACATAAATTGTAATCAATAATTTACATTTTACACTCATTTTAAAATAAATTAATTTAAATTTAAGAAAAAAGTAAACTCAAACAGAAGAAAATATGCAAAAGGTGAAGAAACTAAAGTGAATGACTTCTTATAACCCTTACTTTATTACACAATTAACACAAAGTACAGACACATATATATAGATTTGTTGCATGGCAAATTTGTAATTTAATAATAGTATAGAATTTTGATATTGACTTCATTTATCAATCTATCTATCGAGTTTTGCACGAAGAATTCTTTATTTTTTTTTCTTTGATTGGCACGTGGACTCGAGCTCCCTCAGGTTTATGCTCGGATCTTCACCAGAATCCATAACTTGGTGAGGTATCAAGCCAACTGAGATGTCATCAAACCTCAGCTCACTTGGGTTGAAGGCCAGTTGACCCATAGCGACAACCCTCTTGAACATTACATTCAATTTTTCTTCAAATTCCTGGTCAATTTCGCACACCTTAAATTTTTTTGCAGTTGGTACCAGCAACGTGAATGAGGGCATATGTGAATGAGGGCATATTAGATTAGACAAAATAGAAAGCTAAATGATAATTGAGTGAAGAGTTCGTGGGGGTAAAATTATTACCTCTAGCTTCTCAGCCCACCATTCCTCTGAAGCATCCACGGTACGCTTGATAGGATCCCAACCCAATCCCATGGATCCCATTTTCAGTTCATTCCATAACTGCTCGTCCTTCTTTAACCGATCTCACTTATTCTTGAATTTTAACATGTCATACTCCCGTCCTGTCATTTTCTTAAATTTCTTGGAAATATTGTATCACCCTTCTTTGTTAAAGTAAGTGGTAGGTCTATTACCAATTTCAATCTCCTTAATACATGATTGCAAAAAATGTTCGTGACATCGTTATCCCACATTGCTGACGTAGTCGCTTCTTTGTTCTTAGCCATAATGGCACTAATAAAAGATATGTATCAAAAAACACACAAAAAACATGATTCAAGTCTCTAGATATGCTTACAAATATTAGGTAATACCGAACAACATTGATTCAAGCCAAAAGGTAGAATAGGAAAAAAGCAAACATTGCATGCTCATACAAATCCAAAGCAAAACCGACTTGTCAATATGCTATCCAAATTTGGGAAGCTTGAAGGAAAAATAAATTTAGATTGCCTTTAACAACAAGTCTACTGCAACCCATATTAGGAAATATTTATCATCAAGCTTGGATCCATCTAGGATGGAACATATACTATCAATAAGCAAATTGCCAACTTTCCAACTTCTTGTAACTCGTTCATTTCAAAATGCTTTTTTCTTAGAGGAAAAGAGTTATATATATGCACCACTAAATTTCTTCTCCAAAATATCATTCATATTTATTTGTGGCATGATACTTTTTCTCTGCATCATTGAACATTTTGCATCCAAAATTCTCAAAATAGAAATGTCATAGAGAACGTCGTCGTTCCACTAGAAAACATAAATGTCATATAAGGAAAACGAAAATCATCTCAAAATAGAACACATCAGCATTCTAATTAAACATAATTAACAAAGAATGTCATTCAATCATTCCTTGTTATAGAAGTATTTTAAGTAAAGAATAATGAAGCAGAAATACCACTTAAATGCCACGAAACAAATCAACTCAAAATATACACATCGGCATACCAATGTAACATATCAACATTCATTTTAGATGCATTGAAGCAAAATAGCAGCAGAGAAGAATTTCAAGACTGGCCACAAACATTTTTAGCAATTGGGACATTCGGCAACAATGAGTTGGGGGAAGATTCACAAATAGCTCAAAGTTCTTCTGAAACTCAAGAATCATCACACAAAATTTCAGATCTCAACATAGAAGAAGTTATCAAATTCCAGAAAGAAATAAGCAAACTGCTAAATCTCAAGCTCAGTTCAAGCACATATGGAACTGAAACGGCTGAAATCCAGAGCGCTGATCACTCAATAAATGAATCTGTAATTACTTCCTTAACTCTGGAAGCTGACAACACCATTTCTTCACTCAAAATCTGTAAGGGATCAACAGATGATTCCGAAGATTCCAAGTTCACCTTAAACAAATTCGAACACATGCTTTCTGATGATTGCAATTGGATCAGGCAAAGATCACTCCCTTCCCTTCTCAATAAAATGTTTATAAGCAGAAGCAGTTTTTCACCACAGCCAAGTTTAAGAGACTCAATTTCTGAATCAAAACTGAAGAAGGTATGAACTTATTCAAAATTGCTTTTTTTTTTTTCCATTTTAAAAGTTTTCTTTTCACTTCAATTAATGAGTTTCTTCTGCTCATTCTGCGCTCATAAGATTTTGAAGAAAATAATTCACAAAAAGATTCATCCCCGAACTGTATCTCGACCCCCAACAATGAAGTATTTGCAGAAGAACAATGAAGAAGATAAGGTGGAGGAACGTTGAAAACGTCGTTTTTCTATTTAGAAACTGCATTTGAGCAGCTTATCTGAAAACGCGATTGGTTTTTTACACTAAAATTGGAACATGGGTCGATCACTGCGATCAGCGTTTCCAAAGATAAGCGGCTTATCTCGATAAGCACAAGCTGCCTCAAACGCACCCTAAGTGTATATTAAAGCCATGGCCAAGTTTCTCGGCCAGAGTTTCCTTTTGATGGTTATAAAGGTTAGTGATTTTATAAATTTGAATATAATGTGGATACTCTAAATTTTAATCTAAGACCGCCATTAATCAACATAATACATACTAAAAATTGTATATAATTATCTTCAAATCATAATTAGATGTTCATCAAATTATCTTTGAATCATGATCAAATCATTCTTAATTATGATTTAAGCAATCTTCAAATCATATTTAAATAATGATGAAATCTTCTTCAAACTTTTTAAAATTATAATCAAATCATCTTCAATCTATCTTTAAATCAAAATCAAACTGTCAAGCAAGTCTCGAACAAGTTTAATGCAAAATTCCTATTCTTGAAAGCATGTAGAGATTACAAACATACTTATCCTCACATTTAAACATATGAATTTAGTTGTTATGTTACTATTTGGTCCTTTATTAATCTTTTTAGATCATGTTTCACCATTTTTTAGGACTTGAAAGATTTATATTTGATGGTTTAAAAGTGAAGGAAGGTTGATGCGTGCTAGAAAATTCGCGGCGGTAGAGTAATGAATTATCGTCTTAGCGTTGCAAGAAAATTCAGCATACACTCAGATGAAAATGAATCAAGCTGTAATAACACCAGAAGTTTTTACGTGGAAA
>NW_018164492.1:247772-248018 GCF_001263595.1 Phalaenopsis equestris
CCACGATAAGTTGATGATGACAGATGCCACTTGTCCCACAGGCGGGAAAGGGTTACTAGATTTCCACGTTAAAACGCCGACTGATGACGTCTAGTAAGTGGTGGTTGACGGAGGTCGGCGGTTATCGGCGGCTTTCAACGGTGGCCAGCGGTGGTCAACAAAGGTCGGCGGTCGTTGGCGACGGTCAGTGGTGGTCGACGGCGATCGACGATGGCGAGGATGGTCTTGGACCTGAGCTCCTTCTCC
>NW_018164492.1:249329-252377 GCF_001263595.1 Phalaenopsis equestris
TGGGCGAAGCGTAACGTTGCGGTGCAGAGTTCCTGTGAAGAGTTGCAGCAAAGTGTTGTGGTACAAATTTGCGGCGAAGAGTCGTGGCAAAGTGTTGCGGTGCAGATTTGCGACGAAGTGTTGCAGTGCATATTTGCAGCGAAGTGTTGCGGTGAAGAGGAAAGTTGTCCCCGTCCTATTTCCCCCCGCCCTGCGGAGCAGGCAAGCAACGAGATTTTTTTTCTCGTTGCAACAAAGAGGAAAGTTGTCCACGTCCTGCGTAGCGGGCAAGCAACGTGATCATCTTTCTCGTTGTGGCGAAGAGGAAAGTCGTCCCCGTTCTGCGTAGCAGGCAAGCAACGGGATCTTCTTCCTCGTTGCGGCGAAGAGGAAAGTCGTCCCCGTCCTGCGTAGCATGCAAGCAACGGGATCTTTTTGCTCGTTGCGGTGACACGACGCGTTGCGGGGAAGAATCGTGGCGATGTGTTGCGGCTTGATGACGCCTTGTGGCGGTGCGTTACGACAACACGTTGGACAGAGCATCGTGGTGGTGCAACACATTGGATGTCTAATTCCACGTAAGAAGGCTACCTTGGAGATAAATCGTCAGTGTCCTTTGACTAGACTGGGGTTATGCATCATAATATTAGTTGATGATGTTATTTTGTATGAGAGGAGCCAACGAAAGTCCACTGAAGACTTATTAACCCATCCGAGGTTGTTTATGGAGCATTGCTCGCTCATGAACCTGTGTGGAAGGGATCATGTGTAGTCCACTAAGGACTGTTAATCTGTGAAATCTGTGAAGGGTTGTTTACCGGAGTTAAAACTCGACGATGTTAACCCATACGGAAGAGGTTAGATCAAATCCCATTGGGATTGATCATGCTCTGACTAAGGTACAACCGAAGTTGTGTATTTCTCGGGTTAAGAGCATGAGATAACTCGCTGATGAGCCCTTATACTTTATAAAGATATTTTTATGTATAGGAAAGTAATTGAATAATACTTAAGATACACTTATTATGCATGAGTTGCGATGTAATAACATATGTGGATTACATGACTGGGGTATTACTAATAATACTTGCGAAGATTTTCTGCATTCCAAGTCCGGGGCAGAATTTTCCCATTTGAATCCTTGAGTTTGAAAGTTCCAGGCTTGATCATGGTAGCCACGATATATGGGCCTTCCCAGAGAGGTGATAGTTTATTGCGTTGGGGACCATGACCGGCGGATTCAATGCTACGCAAGACCTGGTCACCGACGGAGATAGGTCGAGGTTTGACTCTTCGGTTGAAGTAGCGAACAACTCTTTGGCGGTAGGAAGCAGTTCTGAGGTGGGCTACATCACGTATTTATGGGAGAAGATCCAAATGTTGTCGGAGCTTTTCTTCATTTCTTTCCGAGTCGAAAGTCTTGACTCGGGGGTTTGGAATTCTGATATCAACGGGAATGACAGCCTTGGTGCCGAAACACAGGTTATATGGAGTTTCTCCAGTTGGAGTACACGCAATTGTGCGATAGGCCCAAAGGACGTTGTGCAGCTCTTCTACCCATTGCCTCCCAACCTTCTCAAGTCGAGTTTTCAATCCTTTAAGCACAGTACGATTCGTCACCTCTATTTGTCCATTTGTTTGAGGGTGCGCCATAATAGTGTGCACCAACTGAATGTGAAGATCCTTGCAGAATGATGTGAAAACTCTTCCAGTGAATTGAGTCTCATTATCAGTGATAATCTTCGCAGGAAGCCCAAAGCGACAGATGATGTTTTTTCAGATAAACTGTTTTGCATTTGCCTCAGTGATCTTTGCAAGCAGCTCTGCTTCTACCCATTTGATGAAGTAGTCAACAGCTAGGATGATGAATTTTTGTTGTCCAGTAGCTATCGGAAATGGCCTCATGATATCTACTCCCCATTGAGCGAAAGGCCAAGGACTTAGAAAAGAAGTGAGTTCCACTGGTGGTGCATGTGTAAGATTGGAGTGTAGTTGACAATTTTTACATTTTTGCACAAACTCTAATGCATCTTGTTTGATCGTGGGCCAGTAGAAGCCTTGCCTCATTATTTTAAGAGCAAGTGCCTTGCCACCAAGATGCTCCCCACATATTCCAGAATGAACTTCTCGAAGAGCATAATCAGCTTCAGATGGAGGAAGACACTTGAGATATGGACCTATAAATGTCTTCTTGTAGAGTTCATCCCCTACAAGGATGAAGTTGCCCGCCATGCGTCGAATGCGAATTGATGTCGTAGCATCATCTGGCAGTGTTCCGTCTTGAAGGAAAGAGATGATAGGATCCATCCAAGATGGCTCCCTTGGGTCATCTATAGACAGTATCTCCCATGGGCCATGGATGCTAGGAAAATGTATCTCCTCAATATACCTCCTTTTATAGAGATCTCCAGTTGTTGAAGTCGCAAGCTTGGAGAGAGCATCAACTCGGGTGTTATGTTCCCGAAGTATATGAATGAGCTGACATGTTTCAATTTGGGCGAGAAGTGTTTTTACCAGATTGAGATATTGCACTAGTTGTAAGTTATGAGCGTCAAATTCTCCTTATATTTGGGATGCAATAAGTTGTGAATCAGTGTATATAATCACATTTCGTACTTCACAATTGATGACAAGCTTTAATCCGGGGACAAGCGCTTCATATTCAGCAACATTATTGGCGGCCGGGAATTTCAAACGAAGTCCGTACTCTAAACTGTCTTTCTTTGGGGAGATGAGTAGTATTTCTGCACCAACTCCTGAGTTTCCAGATGCTCCGTCTACATATAGTGTCCACTGAGGTGACCGTGGAAGATAAGAGGGTGGTTCATCAATAATAGGCACTGTACATTCTACCACAAAGTCGGCCAACACCTGTGATTTAATGTTTGGTTGCGGTAAATAATGGATGTCAAATTCTCCCAATTCTACTAACCATTTAACTAATCTTCCTAATGCTTTTGGTTTTTGTAGGATTGCTTTAAAGGGAGTTGTGTGTAGACCACCAATAGTGTGAGCCTGGAAGTAAGGACGAAGTCTCCTTGCTGAGAATACCAGGGCTAGTGCAGTCTT
>NW_018164492.1:255211-255671 GCF_001263595.1 Phalaenopsis equestris
GGGTCAGTTGTCCCTTCATATGTATCGATGCTCGGAAGCTTAAAGCCTGTTGGGATGGGGTGTTGGAGGACCGCATTCGCTAAGGGAGAAGATTCATGGATGTTACGGTGAGTGTAGAAGCAATCCTTTTTCTCTAAGGGGAACTCTTCACGGACGAGGCGTCGTAGTTCATTGCGAATGACATTATCTGATAGGGGATGTGTTCCTTTCTGAGGAGGCGGGCCGACATGAGTTCCTCCGAGCGGAATGTTTCTCATACGTCGTGGAGTTAATGATAAACGAATTTCATCCAATGGTGTAGGCAACGGTTAGTGAGCCCCCCCCGGGGGCTGTAGAATCTCTAGGTGAGACTCCTCCATTCTACGCATTCGATCTTCTATTGAAGGACCCGAAACACCTTTATTGGCAGGATAGCGTCTTCCAGGGCGGGAAGACGAAGAAGCATGCCGCCCTTGGCTTC
>NW_018164492.1:256030-270534 GCF_001263595.1 Phalaenopsis equestris
TATTACGTTGACTGATTGCGTCTAGTAAGTGGTGGTTGACGGAGGTCAACGGTGATCGGCGGCGTTCAACGGTGGTCGGCGGTGGTCGACAGAGGTCGGCGGTCGTTGTTGACTGTTAGTGGTGATCGACAACGATCGATGATGACGAGGATGATCTTGGACCTGAGCTCCTTCTCAAAACCTCAAGTTCTCTCTCAAGTCTCCTCCCCTTTCATGTGAGGGGTGATGCTCTATTTATAGTGTTTTGAGTGCAATTAATGCAGGAATATGAACCATTTTGATCGGACAACCCGTAGAACTTCCCTTGATCATATGACGTTTAATGGACATTTGAGTGTCTTAACGATGTCGGAATTGAGCAATCTTGGGCTCGTTGGATTCGTCTTTTTGAGACGTTCGATTCGATTTTAAACTTGTTAGATTTGACATATGTTTGACCTTTCAAATGCCTTTAAAAATCCTCCAGTAGTGGTTTAATGACTTGATCCAGGCCTGATTGGACTCGGATTGGACTAACTTTTATATCATTATGTCCATCTCATCAAGCCGATTAGTTTGACTATAATTTTGCTGAAATCGGAGCTCCGGATGACTTTTAATCGAAGTTTGAATGTCTCTTGTTCAAAAAATTGCACTTAGATTCGTGCTGGTTGATGGAAATTTGTTGGCGGTGTATCAAAGGTATATTTGTAATTTTGGGAAGTTATAAATGCACATATCCTTACTTTATACAAAATAATTTTGCCAGAATATTGTTGCTTTGGTCTTTAATGATCATTTCAAGTCAGATTGCATCAATTTTAAGTTCTTAAGAACTCAATTTGATGGTTTAAAAGCAAGGAAGTTATATTTGTAATTATCCCACTAGTTCACATTTTTGAAATTTAAAGTGAGGAACCAAGATTTTAATTATTTTAATGGTAAATTTAATGACTAATTCAACTTAGATCAGACAATACACTTTGAACTATACTGATTGATCAAATATATGACTATAAGTATAATAAAAAATATGATATACTAGAGTTTGTAATTAATAATTATCTGTTTTTTATATTTTTGAAAAAAGAGTTGAATTATCATTTCTACGAATATATTATAATTTATAAAATTTAAAATTTTAAAATATTAAAAAAAAATTTATATAATTATTTTATATAACTATTTTAAATTATTTTATATTTCGAACAATAACAATTCGAACACGAACAAATGCATCACTGTGTGTGCTTGGTTCGTTTAACTAACCGAACAAAAAAAATTTATTCACGTTCGTCTCATTTACTTATCGAACGAATCGAACACAAACTCATTGACGAACCGAACACGAACTGTTCGCGAACAACGAGCTTTTTTGACAGCCCTAATCATAAATATGTCTATCTCTATTATTCTACACGTCTTTTACTGGAATTTTTATTCATTAATGATTTTAAATAAGGTTTTATCAATTTTCAAGATTTCAAATATTCAATTTAATGGTTTAGAGTTAATTTGCAATTTCTATGTTGTCACATAATTTTATTAATTGTGTCAAACATTTATGAAATTTTAAAATTAGTGAATTATTTGATTTCTCATCAATTATCATTAATTGGAATTTTAGAAAATTATTAATTGGCTTTTCAAATTGAAATCTATATTAACTTTTTCATTGCAATTACATATTCAAGCATAATGTTGTAAATTCAACATGTATTTATGTGATTTAATCAAGATTTGGAAATAAGAGAGTGATTGTGTTAATATCAATTTGCATATCAACCCATACACATAATCAATGTTTTATTGTGTTTGAATGGATGAATTTAAATGTTACTATTAGCAATGTTTTCTTTGATTTTTTTAATTTTTTTTATTGTTTTTATTTATTTATTTTATTTATTTTGTTGATTAATTACTATTTTTACTTGAAATTATAATTTCTAATTATTTTGTGGTTTTTTGTCCTTGAGAAAATTAAGAAAAGTCATTGTGGTGAGAGACCACACATTACCAAAATTTTACTTAATTTTAAGTTTTATAAAAATTTTTATGAATTTTTAATTGATTTATGGATTTTATTTAATAAAAAAAGTATAGTATTTATTTTTTTAAAAAAATTATTCAACAATGTTTCTCATTTTATTTTGTGCTCCCGACGATTTTCTTTTTATTTTGTGAATTTCCTTGAATTTTTTATGATTTTTTAAATTTTTTTTATTAATTTCTCATTTAAATTATTTATCTAAATATGTGTTTAAGAGATCCACGCAAGCCATCGGGACAGCTCCTCCGCAATTCTACTTTTCCACGTATCCTTCTTGGATTCATGACTTAAACATTCACCCTTGTTTGGTTGGTGAAGCAATTATTAGGCGCTAAGTAGGATTGTGATCTAATGCTCTGTAGGTTTTCTCAGATATTTGCACGATCTGATATCTGTCATTTGCTCCATAATACATGGAAGCAAACTGGACGATGGACCTATGTCAACCAAAGAACTGTGCACGATCCATGTGCTTTGCCTTAAGTTTATATGATCATTTTCATCCCAAAAAATCACTAGGTCTTAGGTTTAGATCCTATGGTCAAAACTCCATGGATTTATACTTTTCTTCATGAATGACCATTACTGAGCCTAAGATTCTAATTTTAGTGTTATACATTGATCTTAGAAGCATTCCTTTGATTTGAGTGGTTTGAAACGATCATCTTGTATCCATGAGAGGTCCTCTAGCTCTAATTTGATTAACAAGGGCTCCATCCATGAAGTCACTCACAAAGTTGCTCGATTTTTAAAGGGGTGGTTCAAAAGGATCCGGTAGAGGGGATTTTAAGGTTGGATTGGGTTTTAGGGCTTGGGAATCCTTTAGCGATAGATTGAAGGAGTAATGGATGGATGAGGTGAATTGATTTGATCTAGGTTTTGTGTTGGGAAATTAAGGGAAAATTTTGTATGGCTAGGCTCGGGATGGTGCAGAGAAGAAAGCTAATGATTTTGGGAAAGCTTTAGAAACAAATAAAGGGATGTTGAATGGGTGTAAGAAAATGATTATTAATGAATGGACAATGAGTTTGTAACAACAAAATGGAATCTCAAGGGGTGTTTTTATAGGCATGGGGGCTAGGTCTGAGCTCTAAGAAGCCTCTAGGCATGACAGGGTCAAACCTTGAAGCTAATGAACTTTGGACATGTGGATAATTAAAAATGGTGGGTGGCCAATGAGGTGCCCCCATATGTGCTTTTAGCTTCGTGTAGCTTCCTTGGGAAGAATTGTGGCTAGTTAGGCTAGCATTGTTAAGCTTAATTTGGTACTTAGGTCATTATGATAATTGAAAGGGTTAATTAATGGAGATTTAACACTTGAAGGGCTCGGGTATGTTGACTTCACTTTTTGTCAAGCCTTCACCCACCACAAACATTTAAAGCAAAACACATCAAATGAAAATCAAATATAATCAACTTCAACCAAATCTTAAAGTTGGACTAAATTGCAGCTCGTTGAGGTAATGTTATGAAATTATCATTTTTTAAGCTCTGAAATTATTTTTTCTCTACATGTCATTATAATGCTTGGAATTTCCTACTACGATTTGCATTTTGTTCATTATCAATACATAAATAACATGAAATAAGTTTTGGTAGTTTTCGGACGACTTTTTATAATAAATTTTATATGATGAGCTTTAATGCATGAAAATTCATCCCACGTAAAAAAATTTCAACGAAGTGTTGCTTTGCAAAACAGACTCTGCAAATGTGTATAGACTATCAAAATCTTTTAAATGAGCCTCTTCGTTCCCATGTTGGACTCCGTTTTTTAGACTCATTTAACCTACAATAATTTGGATGATAAATTGGATAATTTGTATGATAATTACAATTTTACCCTCAAAATGAACTCAAATCAATTTCAAACTCAAAATATAGTCAAAATAAGCTCAGAATATCAAAGGTGACCAATTTAAAGTCCATTATAGCTCTCATCAAAAATCTCAAAATTTTTTGGGGAGGGGCCCACATATTTGATCCAAATTTTTGCAACTTGGGGACCACTTCTATTTGTGGGAAGATATTCCGTGGTAGAAAGATTCCTAGGTTAAAAATGAATAAAAATATATTGAAGTTCTCACCATTAGTGCCATGACCATGCCACTTTTCGACGTAACCACGCCATCCCGGGCATGCCCATGCCATTTCTAGTGCGGCCACACAAAAAAATAATTGGGCATGACCATACTGCCCCTCTTTTTCGACGACATTGTCATGCCACTTAGCTAAATGACCATGCTGCCACAATTTAGTGGGAGATGTAGTCACACCACCCGAAGACATGACCATATTGTTGAACTTTCTGCTCAAGCTTGAGAACCAATTGTCGCATAGTTTTGCCCCTGATGATCCTTGGGAGCTGTAACCATCAATGGAAACACCATCATCAAAATTTGCTTCAATCGACGGTCATCGGGGACCATCTGTGGGAGTTATTCGTTCTCGTCATCGATCCATTCCTTCTAAGCTTCTATAAATATTCCCTAAGTTTGGGTACTTTCTCTTCCTCTTCCTCCTTCTCACTCACCCTCTTCGATGGTTCTCTGACCATCTTCTTCTTGTGGTGCTCTTGTTGGTGTGCTCGATGGTTAGCTCTGTTATTTGCTGCCTTCTTTGTAATTTTATTTATTTTGTTTTGTTGTTTTCTCAAAATTAAGTTGCATTGACCCAAGTTGGATTTGGTTTGGGTCGGGTCAGATCTAGGTTATGTTAAACCTGATTCAGATTTAGGCGGTCTAGGCAAGGTCTAGTTTGGTTAGGTCTAGAGTTTTGGTTTGGCTTGAGCTAGACCTAGGTTGGGTGAGGTCTAGGGTTTGTGTTAGGTTTGGTTGGGTCATGTTTAGGTTTGTTTAGGTGAATTTGGGTTAGGCTTGGTTCGGGCCGAGCCAAAACCGAAGCCTAATCCAAGGCCTTTGAGTTGACTGACTTTAGGGTTTAGGGTTAAACTTTAAAATAAAAAGGCTTAAGTTAAGGAAAGAAAGAGAATTTGCCGGGAGGAGAGGAGGAAGTTTCCCTTCTTCTTCTCCCTCTACACTTCTTCTTCCCATGCTAGCAGTACCCGAACATCTCTGTTCCCTTTTTCAGAGTACCCTTTTATGGGTGCGGAAGGCAGTGACAGGACCCTCCGGAGTCATCCGATGAGGTGGCGAGCCGAAGACGGAAACCAGCCTGGCGGATAGTGAACCACAAATCACTGCCTACGACGAGTTGAGGCTCGATATGTGGGCAAAGGCCATAGATCACTGACTTGACTTGTCTGGGTGTGCTCAAGCCTAGATATGGCGTGACCACACAAATGTACTTTGGGGCACGCCCAAGCCTAGCGCGGCCACACCAAGCCAAAATGGACAGGGCGCCCTTTTGGCCAATTTCGTTGTGTTGAACCATGAGGTGATGTCTGTGTGAGTCGTATATGACAAAAAATGAGATTAACATGGTCATATTGGTTGAGTTAGTTAGTGTCAATTGACATAACTGATGGACTATTGAACTTAAAGCATCTATAATGAGTGAGTATTGTTTATAATAATTTGATCCAATTAGTCAATTTGATCTACAAGGTCCATTTGTGTCAAATGAAGTCAAACAAATCACTTGTTGTAATTGGGCTTAATCATGAGTTAAGTAAGGACATGTAATATATGTTTAATTGATTGATTAAATATTTAATATTAGTCATGAGTCAATTACTTGAATTAGTAAAATTGGTTCTATAAGTCTTAAATGACTGAATATTAAAATTTTGAAGCATTAAGAAAAATAAAGCTGAATAATTATATAAATTTGGTCGTGTAAGATCAAATATACCCATTAGGATTTGGTTTGATTAATGGGTCAAATCAAGTTATACCAAACATCTATATAACTTTATTTGGTTCTCTCTAACTTATTGAGACTAATTTAAAAGGAAAGACAAAGATGGTGCCTTGACTGATATTTTAAAGTCTACTACATGGCTCCATAAGTTTCAAGCTTAATTAGCCCATTCGACCAAGGTCATTGAATGATTTCAATGAATGATTTCAAGTTTTCGAAATTTACAATTTTAAAAAGGAATAGTTACATACATACCACCCAATTCTTATGTAATTACAAATCTATTGTCTAAACTTTAATATTTATACTTATTACACCCAAATCTTTCATATGATGTCAAAAGTGTCATTATTTTAACTTTTAAAATGTGAAATACACCTTTTAATGCATGTGGAAGGTGATGTAAAATTTAATGTTCATGTGTTAAATAGATAAATAGATATGAAATAAATAGATGAGAGGTGAGTGATATATATATATATATATATAATTCTTAAAAAAAATTTCACTCCCCACCTCACTAATAGCAAAGGGCGGTTCGGTACCCTCATCGACCGACAACCACCCGTTCTCAGGTCACAGTAACTCGCCGACAAACTAACTCTAACTTCCAAGCAATCAGTTATCACCCAATGTCCCTTCAAATCCCTGAATTCCAGGTCCCGAACAACTGATCTGCCCGCTTTGCGCCACATCTTAGCTATCACGATACAATTTATAGTCTTGACTGAATGATATCAATTTAGGGGATGTTTGGTGGCTGGACTTCGAGTGGGATTTACATAATATTTAACATAAACCAAATCAAATAAAAAAAAATTTGAGCAAATTAAATTCATATTTCGCTAAATCTAATTTCTCTTCCCTTTATTTATCTATTCAATGTATTTTTAGACTTATGAAATTCAATTTTAAGTAGATTTAGTGTTAGCTATCACGATACAATTTATAGTCTTGACTGAAAGAAATCAATTTAGGGGATGTTTGGTGGCTGGACTTGAGTGGTATTTACATAATATTTAACATAAATTCAATCAAATAAAAAAAAAATTTGAGCAAATTAAATTCATATTTCGCTAAATCTAATTTCTCTTCCCTTTATTTATCTATTTAATGTATTTTTAGACTTATGAAATTCAATTTTAAGTAGATTTAGCCTAAGAAGGAAGTTACAAAGCCAATTTATGGTAACCACATAAATGAATTCAATAAATTTATTCATAAATTCAAACAAATATTATTTTAATTTGATAAATATGAATTTATTGGAATCTAATTATAATAGGCAGCCAAACATCCCATGCTAGACTGAGACCAAGATATCCAGAAGGGCGCCGATGGCCTTGCTCTCTCCATCCCATCGCCTCTCGGTGTCCATCTCCAGCTCAACCGCTAATGGAGTCTTGACAGCGAACCCTAACCTTACTTCTGATCGCATCGTATTTGTTTCTAAGGGATCATCTTCAAGCCAGCAGCCCTATTTGCGCAGGACGCTCAGACGGCGGCTTGCTGCTTCCAACCTCCGTGAACAGGCGTCCATTGGAGTTGACTTGAGCTTGTCATCCTTGAACGAGTGCTTCTTAGATGAAGAACTTCACGCCGCCGTTCGACTCCGCATTCGCACTTTTTACGATTTCAACCAGTCCTGTGGAGCTGAGGTTAGCCGATCTTGGTTGGGATATAGGTTATTTTCCTTGGGTTTCTGTTCATTCATGTTTTAGCGTTACGGTTTTGAGTTTTTTCTCGAGTTTTTGAGATTGCGTGCAGAGGGTGATTTCAACCAGTCCTGTGGAGCTGAGGTTAGCCGACCTTAGTTGGGATATAGCTTATTTTTCTCTGGGTTTCTGTTCATTCATGTTTTAGCGTAACGGTTTTGAGTTTTTTCTCGAGTTTTTGAGTTTGTGTGCAGAGGGATTGTCTGTGTGAACTTGAGTTCTGCATACTCCTAATTGTGAGAAATTTTGGTTTTGTTTGGTTTAAAAGAATGGACGGGGAGGAAATGAAAAGGAATTGGAATTGGAAATGGTTGAGGAATTGATTAAAATTCGTTTTGAATCACTTGTTTGATTCAAGAGAAATTAAACGGAAATGTAATTTTTTGTCTTTGTTTGGTTTGCAGGAATAATGGTCACATTACAATGATTTTTCTCTTTATTTTATTTCGTTATCTGACATCCTTTTACATGAATGTATTTCATCTGATTTTGTATTTATTTCGACTGCTTTGTCATGAAAGAATCACATCAGTTTGCTTTTTAAATGGTAATCATTTTGTTTTTATTTTCAGTCACATGGTTCATTCACTAAGACGCACAAGATTTCATTCTTAAGCTCGCGTGTAATTGGCAAAAAGAGTGAACATTGACAAAAAAGAATTGTGCATTTAGTACTGTTTTTAATTTTTTTGTAATGATTTGGTTAGTATATCAACATTTTATTAAATCCTTTTATTATAGCTAATTTAAAAGGCCATAATACATGCCTTATGAGTGGCTAAAAGCTTAGACCGTAAACCCTAGTGTTGAATGTTCTGTGAAGCATGTCAAGGATTAGAGCGATAGGTACCAAAAAGGTGAGACGGAAAGAGATGGAGGAGAGAGAGGGAGGAGAGACTGCACAACTATTTGCCTTCCTGGGGTATTCCCTAGCTCTTATGATCCATTTTATATATTGAATATAGAGATTAAAAGAGTAATGATAGACTCCCTATAGAAGAAGGGTATAGGAAGAACAGCCAAAAGCCCCTAATACCAAGGGATGTGAATTTAGCTCGAAGATTGGTAATCGCTCAAAAATTGATTCGAATTTTGACTCATATCGAGATCGGATCGAAATAAATGAGCCGAGTTACAAGCCAAAATTTTTGTTTGAATTTTTTTAGAGCCGATTTTGAGCGGCCTCAAATCGCCTTGAAATCAAATCGTTAAGAGGCCTAGTGATGTTAGGTCTATGAATTTAGTGAATTTAGCTCGAAGAACGTTAATCGTTCGAAATTTAATTCGAATTTTTGGCTGAATTCAGTGGATCGAAATAAATAAGCCAAAATTTTGGATCAAATTTTTTTAAGCTGATTTTGAGCTTACCTCAACTTGGCTCGAAATCGGATCGTTAACAACCCAACCAATACATTTAATGATCCCCTATTTATTCGTGAGAGAAGGACAAAATGTAAAATTACATATTTTACCCCTGTTTAGAGGGGTTGTACAGGGTATTCTGATTTTTTTTGTATGCGTGGATCTTTTGTTCGGCAGGTCTTTGGGTAGACCGACTGAGCTGGTTTCAGCTGACTTTCGTCTGGACACAAGTAAGCTTTCATTCTGGGAAGCCGGTCGTTTCTTGAGTGGGGTCATCAGTTGTGTTTCAGGTAGCCGGTCAGTTTGCCTAATTATTATTCTTTAGCGATCTTTTGATGCCTTTTTTCGAGGGGGGGAGCCGTTGAGAGAGCTTTGCGTTGATACTTACTAGATTGTTGGAGGTGGTAGACCTTTGTCCGATCATTTCTTTTAGAGTGATCGACATGGATGCCTGTACCTTGTTGGCTTGGGAGACCCTTTGGTCATTTGACTGACCTTCAGTCGGTCGGTCGGCTGGGCTGACTATAAGTCGACCGAGTGGCCTTCGATCGGTTGGATTCGTGAGATCTTATAGATTTACATCAGGGGGGATCTTCGTTATATTTTCTTTGATCTAGTCCATTAAATTGTCTTGAGATTCATGTAGACACATTTTTGGTGTAAACTTGATATTATATTTTTGGTGTAAACTTGGAATATGACTCCATGCAACTTTCTGGAACATGATTCAGTCTAACTTTTTGATGAGTTTTTCAAGGATGGGGCTTGGATAAACACTGACAGATTCAAGGGGGCTATCTTTTGAAGTCTAACTAAATAATAATTTTTAAAATATTTACTCTTAAATTGTTCTATATGTGAGCTAATTCGACTTCAAAACTTGAATTAAAAATAGATTTTAAATTTTATTGATGTAATACTTTTTGTTTTAAATGGCCATTTTTTATTCAACTTAAATAAAATTTAACATTTTATTTAAAAAAAAATCATTCATTTTAATCAATTAAAATTTGAATATTTATTTTAAAAAATTTGAAACCTATTTTTTTCCTTAAAAAATGGAGCACCTTGTTATTCTTTTATAGATGGGTTAAAATTTTAATATTCTCCCTTTTCAAATTTCAAAATAATTTTGTGATACACTAATTTTAAAGTATAAATTATATTTTGAAGGATTTACATAACACATAATTCTTGTGTGCAACAACAACAACTAGCCTTTATCCGACTAAACGTGGTCAGATACATGAATCCTTTTTCTCCATTGTGTCCTACGTGTCATATTTTCATTTAACTTTGATAAATCAAGATCATTTTTTATAGAACGAGCCCAATTCTTTTTTGTTTGTCTCCCTCTCTCTTTCTTAACATAAAACATATATATATATATATATATATATATATATATATACATTTTAGTGTTATTTATCGTGAGATAATATTTGATTGTACTGATCTTTCAAAATATGAAGATTATGCATTACAAAGTATAATTTTATTTTAATCTTCGTATATTTTAGTTTTTTATATTGACAAATTTAAACAAGAAGTTTTGAAATTTGTCAATGTCGATTTCAAGCCCAAATAAAAAGATTGAAATTTTTTTTAAAATGATCAATTTGTATCTTTGCTGGAAAAGTTTATGGTTTTGCCATTGTGAATATAGCCCATTAGCTTAATTGCCTAAAATTTTAGTTAGGTCATGGTGTTTGAGCTTGTTTTGGCCAGCTAGGCTTGGTTTTAAGCCTTCTACAACAAATATGTTTTATTTGGTGTTTTTAAGCTTTCTTCAATCTTTATAAGGCTCCAAATGTGTTTCCCCTTTCTATCAGTTTTCTTGATAACCATTGATTTTGCCTCTCTACTGAATTATGCCTACTGTACAATTATAGGCTTATTTTTTTTTTCTTTTTGGAATTGATTGTGTTTTCCTTTTAACAAGTTTTGTTAGGATTATAAAAAGTATCTAACAGAGCGAGAGTATGAAGCTTTGAAAGAGCGGGTTGCTGGAAAGAAGATAGGATTTAAAAGGGTTAGCTGTATAAATGCTACGTTACCATCATCAACTTCATTGAGATCGTTTGCTGAATTATGCTCTTCATGCAAGGTATATAGAATTTTCTTTTTGCTTATTATCTATTTGGATGAAAATATTTGCTTTAGTTTGGTATTCTTTGTTTTTTGTGCTTTTGATTTTGATATAACTAGCATCTTGCTTCTAAGCAATTCATTGCATAAATTAAAAATCACTTCGAAACAATCAAAACTTTTAACAAACACCAACGATAATTACCTCATGAAGAAGGAACTGGAGCTTAGTGACATGTACTTTTCATCATGCCCCTATTATAATTTTTATTCCACTATTGACTTGGAATACATTACTATTTGTTTGTACATTATAATGTAAAAATGTAAGTTTAAATGGTTATTTACATTTTTTGAAGGTTTTGAAATATGTTAAACATATTTTATTAGTATATGTTTAGATGATGACTCCTAATGACATATATTATAATTGAAATAAAGAAAGGTAACCAAAAAATAATTTCTTTATTGTTTTCCTTTTTATTTCTTAGATTTTTTTTTCAAAAATATTTTAAAAATGAGAATTATTGTAATCTATAGATATTTTATCCACTAAATAGTTTAACTTACACCTTTAAGTGCTGACATTTTTCAAAAAATCTTCTTTATAATTTATGGATCCTAGAAAATATTTGTACAAACGCCGATGAGCTCAAGTTGATAGGTAGTATATTTCAATTTTTATTTTTTGCAAGTAGTAGAAATTTAAAATATATACAAATTATTTGTAAATTAAAGTTTTGTGAAATAAAATAACTCTTGTAATTTGGATACAATTTAATTATGAAATAAAAATATGTAGATAGTTTCCTTTGTCCATCATTTGTTTCCATCTTGGTATTCTGAGCTCCCAGGCCGAGCTGTGATAGCAAATATAATTAAAATGATGTTTATAATTTTATACATTAATTCTAATTTTATTAACTCACACCGTCCAATCAAATTTCAATTGATTTCTTCCAAGCCATGTAGTCGGGATGTAACAAAAGTTTTGAATACATATAAGTTTGGCTAGCCCATCACAAAATTTTGAGTGAACTGCTAGTGCATGGTAACATTAGGATGAATCTCGTGGCAGAAGTATTCCACTGCTAAATTAACTACAACTGCTCTGCAAAGCAACAAATTACGGATGTGCATGTTACACTGGTGTCCCAGTGTAGTATTAAATAAGCAAGAGTTCTCACATTATTGATGAAAACGGACAAAGAAGTTAGTCCAAGATAAAATATTGGAATCTAGATACTCTTATAGGTATCATTGTAAAAAATGATAAGAATTTGAAAGATATCATTAGAAATGGTTTAGGTGTAATTACAGATAAGAATTTGAAAGATATCATTGTAAAAATTGATAGAATTAGAGATAAAATTATATCCCTGATATTGTTGTTGATACTAAGTTTTTTAATGCTATCAATATTTATGCTCCTTAGGTAGGTTTGGATATAGGTTCAAAAGAAAATTTTAGAATAACCTTGAAGAATTAATGCAAATGATATCTCTTCAAGAAAGAATTTTATTGGAGGAGATTTAAATGAACATATTGGTAGACTGGTGGAATATTTTAGAAATATTCATGGTGGCTACTGTTTTTGATAAATGAAAACGATAAAACCATATTAGATTTTGATTTAGTTTATGATTTTGTTATTGCAAATATTTTAATTAAGAAAAGAAATGAATATATTATTAATTATAAGAATGAATCTAATATAACACAAATTGATTTTTTTTTCTTATGAGAAAAAAAGATCAAAATTAAAAAAAAAAAAAAAAAAAAGGTGCACACACACATATAATCAAACATCGTCTCTTAGATTGATAATTGTTTTTTCAGTACTGGTACTTTTATATGTCTTATGTTGGATCCTTCAATCCTGATTTCTTGGAACATGCTTTTCTGTTAAATATGTTGCTTGCATATTGTTTTATTTCTATAATTTTATATTCTCTTTTTTACCTTAATCAAAGATACCCGCATTTCTGTTCTCTTTATTTTCCAATTATATGCTCATCAATAGATATCCATTCGTTAAATTTAATAAAATAATGATTTAGATTTGTTCTCCCTATGCTTTCTAGTATACATGCAATCTCTATGGCATTGTTTCTTTTTGATCTCTCAGCCACCAAGCTTCCTCAAATAAAAATCAAGATTGGAATCATATTATATTCTTGGACATGCAGAATACTTTGTTTTCTATGATAATGTCTGCGCTTTTGAAATGTTACTGCAGATTTTTCTTAATTTTGAAATCTTATATTATTATCTTGGGTTCGAATCTCATTTACTGTTTTAGAAAATTCAGTTCTCTGTTGATGGAAAAGACTGCGTTGTTGTTGGGACTTTGGATGTTAATCAGTGTCTCAGGCTGGCGGATGAGCTGATTGGCAAGAAGCCTGAGGTAAACTGCTGCAGTAGTTGTTCTATTTGTTTGTTCGCAGAATTCGAGACAAGCTGCAAACAAATAACATGATTCTGGTTAAATAATAATAATAATAATAATAATAATAAAACGAAAACGCCTCCAATGCTACTGGATTCAAATTCATCATCTCTTTTTAATTTTCTAAAATCGGTTTGCTTACTTTGTTTATTTTTGTTTAAACTAAACAATGTAAGTAAAAAAAAAAGAAAATTAGATATTTACCTAATTTTCTGTAGGGTTTAGTGAGCTTAGAATCAATGGAGCCACAAACAATCAGTTGGAGCAATAGGCTATGTAGAAGCTAAATTTTGAGCTATATCCCATGGCTTACGGTGAATGCATGTTGCTACTTAAGCTACTTGGAGAGTTAATACATTCAATTGAGAAATCCATGAAGATGTTTTGTGATAAAAATGTTGCCATGACTTGACCTGGGGGCTTAAAACTTTTAAGATGGGAATAGACAATTGATCGATAAAAATTAAAGTTCTATCACTAATTATTAAAAGTAATTCTTGAAGTATATCTGTCGGCCGTTTTTTTTTTAACCTTCGTGATTTGAAAAAGTGAATGATTTTGTAATTTTGAAAATAATTTAAATATAAATATAACCCTTTTAATTTTTTAAAAATAACATTTTAATTTTAAAATAGGTGAGATCAAATAAGTCTCACATTTTAAATAATTTAGATAATTGAATACAATACTACAAGTAATACACTTATTCCAAAGAATAAATATATCACTTGTAATAGAAATTCAATCACCTAAACTAACGAATTTGTGACATCTATTTTAGTCTGCGAAATTGTCTTATTTGCCAACAAGTTCCCCTACCTAATACGAGGATTAGATAAGATTTATTTTATCTGGGTTCCTGGTTCCCTATAGAAGCAATCCCCTATAGTTAATTACATCTTAAATGACTGAGAGTCATTTAAGAAAACTCTCGATTAAGATCAGGTGGTTTTGCCTTCAAGATTTCAAAGTTTAGGTTTTCACGATTAGACATGGGAAAATCAAATGTGAATGACTCAAAATAGGAAAAATTATTTAA
>NW_018164492.1:270700-271418 GCF_001263595.1 Phalaenopsis equestris
CTTATAATTGTACAAAAGAGTTGTACAAAAAGCCTAAAGAGTGATCCTATGAGTTGTTATTTAAACTAAAGAATGTAATAGGTGATGTGAATGTGCTTTGTTGCTGCAGGTCCACCTTGAAGTTGTTCCTCGTCATGCTGTCCAAGATATTCGCTCCAAACTCCTTGCCGTGACGAGTTTAAATTTTCTAGGGTATCCAGTTACACTGTCAAATCAAACGACCCTATGGTTGTAGTTCTTTAAATGTCCTATATAAAAGAAGACATAAAATGTGCAATACAGGATAGCACGTAGAATGCATTTAGAATGAGAATTATTGTAAGAAGGCTTAAAGCTATATAATATAAAATGTGCAATACAGGACAAACAGGACAAACAGTAGGATGCATTAACAGTAGGATGCATGTAGAACAGTAGCAGGTAGAAACAAGAATACTATAACATGCTGTACAGAAAGAACAAGAACAGTCAGAAGCGGGAATAGTATAACATGCTGTACGGTACAGTAGCAGACAGAAACAAGAATATTATAACATGCTGTACAGAAAGAATAGTAACAGACATGAACAAGAATAATATAGCATGCTGTATGGTACAGTAACAGGCAGAAACAAGAATAATATAACATGCTGTATAGAAAGAACATTAACAAGTAGAAACAAGAAAATGAAGTGCTGTAAAATGTAAAACAAATCTGTACCCCCATGAGACCCGTTGT
>NW_018164492.1:273401-276758 GCF_001263595.1 Phalaenopsis equestris
ATATATATATATATATCAAATGTCACTCGATTTATCCATGTGCGGCGCCTTAGCAAAATGTGTGTCCTCCCTAGGTAATTTCGACTTTCCGGATGCACCGGCGCTGTCTGTTTTGCCGTCAGAGGTCGTTTTGACGAATTCATCGATTCGCATGTCAATTTTCTTGTGTCGAAAATATGACAATATGAGTGTCCCTTTTTGCCAAAATTGGTAGCCCAGACGCATTGGCGCAGTCCATTTTGTCGTCGGAGGTCATCTGGAAAAGTTTGCATTTTCATCCGTCCTCTGGGCTTAATTAAAGTCCGATTTCGTGCAATTCAGTGAATTTTGTGCATTTGGTGTGTGTATGTGACGAAAAGGTCATGACGAATGTTTTCCTAAGGCTTCGTTCGCTTTTTCACCCGTCCTTTAGGCTAAATGGAAGTCCGATTTCGTGCAATTTTGTGAATTTTGTGCATTTGGTGTGTGTATGTGACAAAAAGGTCATGACGAATGTTTTCCTAAGGCTTGGAGTTCTATTAGAAACTTTTTCTTTAAGTCTTCACAAAATAGCCCATAATTCACAAAATAGCCCATAACCTAGCCCATAACCGCTTGTTCGTAAGACGATGGTCTTATGCCATAAATGTTAGACATCAAAGGAAAATAGGAATTGGTTAGAATTTCTAATGTTTGTTAAAGGGAGCGGGTGAGAACCTAAATAAGATTTAGGTTTAATATGAATATGATTTAAGGATACTTATATAAAAGAAAATATTTAATATTTTGAAAAATAAAATTTTGATTTGTGTTTCACCCATGCATCAAAACATAGCAAAATTGATATCATTTTTAGGTAATTTTGAAGTTCCGGACGCGCTGGCGCGGTCTGTTTTATCGTCGGAAGTCATTTTGACAAATTCATCGATTTCTGTGCCAATTTTCTCGTGCCAAAAATATGGCAATATGGGTGTCTCTTTCTACCAAAATTGGTGTCCCGGACGCGTTGGTGCAATCTGACGAAAAGATCATGACGAATGTTTTCCTAAGGCTTTTGGGCTTAATTAAAGTCCGATTTCGTGCAATTTAGTGAATTTTGTGCATTTGGTGTGTGTATGTGACGAAAAGATCATGACGAATGTTTTCCTAAGGTTTGGAGTCCTATTAGAAATTTTTTCTTTAAGTCTTCACAAAATAGCCCATAACCGCTTGTTCGTAAGATGATGGTCTTATGCCATAAATGTTAGACATCAAAGGAAAATAGGAATTGGTTAGAATTTCTAAACAGGTTGGTCTCAATTCTAGTTTTCTAAGATGGTCAATAGGAACTCCTAGAGCTAGATCCTAAGACCCTAAGGAAAAAGAAATGACCTAAAAAATGAGGTCAACAAATGGACCCTCAATAGATGTGGTGTGCTGACCAAGCACACCGCGCGTATTGGTGTTGACCGAATGGATCAACAAACCAAGGAATGTTTAAGTAGACCGATCGAAGGTCGAACTTGATATGAAATTGAATTTGAGTTGGGTTCCCAATCGGGAACCCAAAGCTCGAGAAAGATTTTGAGAATGAAAGAGTTGAGGATTGACAGATATATATATTATCAAATTGTTGTCTTGGACTTGAGTTTTCAAATAACTTTTGAAGTATGTGTAAAGTAAAGATTCAACATTTGGGTGAATCAAAATTTGGGTCTCAATCCTGAAATAAGAGTCAGATGCCATAATCCATTTAAGGTGGTCTTGAAACTTATTTTAAAATATGAGAATAGGATTGTGTAGGAGGACCGAATTGAGATGAAAAACATAGAGGCTCACATCCGGCTCCAAAGAAAAATATCTGCTACATTGAGGAGGAAAACTCTGGGACTCACATCAAACTCAAGTGGTAGCGGTAGCAACGCGGAATCGGATGTAAAATCCTCAACCTATGAAATTTGATTTTGAAAGATTGCGATAGGAGCAGCTCCGGAATCGGATGTAAAATTCTCAACCTCTGGAATTTGATTTTGAAAGATTGCGATAGGAGCAGCTCCTAAAGCAACGCGGAATCAGATGTAAAATCCTCAACCTCTAGAATTTTGATTTTGAAAGATTGCGATAGGAGCAGCTCCTAAAGCAACGCGGAATCAGATGTAAAATCCTCAAAGGAATCGGAAGCCTTAACATCCATTGAAGGGGGTGCCCGAGCAACTCCTAAAGCAACGCGAAATCGGATGTAAAACCCTCAACCTCTAGAATTTTGATTTTGAAAGATTGCAGTAGGAGCAGCTCCTAAAGCAATGCAGAATCGGATGTAAAATCCTCAACCTCTAGAATTTGATTTGATTTTTGTGGAAAATTTGTGGGAAGTTTGTGAAATTCTTATGAAACTTGTAGAATATGGGAGAGTTGTGAAAAATGTATGTAGCAATTTATGCAATGTAGAATTTTGTGAGAGTTCATGTGGATGTTACAAATATATGCATATTTGTAAAGAATTATGGAGCTTATGAAAGTTCTTAAAAAAGGACATTGGGAAAGAATGTTGGAGGCACTCAAATCAATCCCAAGAGGTGAACAAAAGAATCAGCTTGAGAAGGAATGTCGATCCAACCTCAAAGCTGATCGAAGAATTATTCCTGTGGGAAGAGATGTGGCTCTATATGTAGAACCATCCAAATCTCATATGCACCAGACAAGAGTCTGAGAAGAGTGTGATTTTATAGAGCCAGCTAACCTCTTCCACAAGAGGAAAAGGACTCAATTTTAGACAAGTGCAGCATCTGTGTTTTCTAAGAACGATGTTGTCTTTAAAATACCACGATGCATAGTACTTCTTGAGGTACCATCCGTTGACTGCGGGTATGTGTAAGAATAACTCATTCTTTAAGGTACTTTCAGAATTATATTCTCTCAAGTACACATAAATATATGCTACTTCTAAGAATGTCACAGCTGGAGGGGCTGCAACTTTGTAGTCTCATTTGTAGTAGGTGCTCATTTGTAGTAGTTGTCGCTTGCTTTGACATTGATTCTGTAAAAGTTGTTCTTGTCGTCTTTAAGGAGTAACCCTGACGTTCTTTGAATTGCTGCTGGAGTTGTATTTGCTGAGCGTTGAAGGATTTGATTTCAGGGTTGAATTTCCATTAACTGCTAATATCATCATCTCTTTAATTCTTTCTTTCTGAGCCTAAACAGATTTAAAAAATTTGGTCGTGTGATCAAAATATTTTTCACTTAACGAAGATATTTCTGAGTCAATTAATAACCAACAAAAAGACTCAAGGTCGCTGAACTTTTTCCTGAATATAATATCCAGAGAATTTCCTTAAGAGAGCATTCCAAGTTTCATTAATTAGGGAAAATTTGGACACCAATTTTTGATTGTACATCCAC
>NW_018164492.1:276802-278321 GCF_001263595.1 Phalaenopsis equestris
TTTTTTTTTTGAGAATTACTATATCTGGTAGAGCATTATTTAAAGATTTTGAATGTCTGAATTGAGACAACAATTTTTGATTTTATGCTCACCTCAAGTTTTTTCTAGGGAACTTACATTTTTTTTTTGCTCCGTTTGTTTTCTGAGAATTACTATATCTGGTGGAACGTATGTTAAAGATTTTGAATGTCCAAAGTCCCCTAACTAATAATCCCCAAATATTTCTTAAGACGAATTTTAGAATGTTATAACTCGTTCGAAAGTGAGGACCCAGTCACATGGTAAGAAATTAAAAAGCTCATGATATCCCGAGTCAATTACTCGTATTTCAACAACACTATCTTATTTTGAAATCAGCTTAGGACCCAGTCCGAATTCCTTAAAGTGGGTGACTCAGTTACTAGGGCATTAATTTCCTTCTCCCCTAAAGTCATAATTTCTTTCACAATGCTGGAATTTTTATCTTTGATTATTCCATCGATCGACTTGTTGATGAACTCTGAATATTTTGTTAACCATGCTTTCCAAACATTGAACAGTTCTGAAAAAAAACAAGTTCTTTCTTTATTTATTGCAGTGGGAGGGAAGGGACATACAAACATTGATATCACTGACATCCTTTTTAACAACAAAAATAGTACAATAGTAATTAAAAGACATTTCATCCTTTATTAGCTGCATCGGAGTCAAGCGGGACATTGGGATCGACCGAAATCATATTGATAGAATCGCTTTCAGGTTCTTTTTAAATAGTCTTCCGGGTCATTATGCCCCCATTCTTGAATTTCTCCTCAAGACAATCTTTAAAAGTGAAACAATCTTTTATGGTGTGTCTGATCAGCGTGTGATATGGGCAGTACCTTGGATGATCTTTTGCATCAACATCTGGTTTCTGCGGTTCAGGGAGCTTGAATTCAGGTTCCTTTATCAAATTCTGAAACATATGTTCGACTACCTCATCCTTGAAAGGATATATCTTGTTCAAACCATTCTTTATGTTCGGAGGTTTCCCTTCATCTGTTTGATAAGACATCTGCTGAAACGATTGCTGATCATTCCACCGAGGACGTTGGTAGATCTATCGAGACTGTTTGACTTGAATCTGCAACGGTCGCTTGCCCCTACCAACCACTGCTGCTGTTCCAGATTTCTTCTCAGATATCTTCAATGGCTCTAACTTCCCAGTTTTCTCAAGAAAACCAATATGTTTCGCTTCTTCTTGAAGATTCCCAACTTTTCTAAGCAGCTTCTCGAATGTTTTGATGGTGAATCCCTTGAGTAAGAAACCCACTGGACCATGGATGTTCTTTAGAAGGATTTCGACTGCGTGCTGCTCTTGGAGTTGTGGCTCACAGCTCATGCTCAAATTCCTCCATCGCAGAATGTAGTCCATCAATGTTTCAGCTGGCTTCTGTTGCTCGACCACAAGATCACCGACGGTGATATGTTGCCTAGCCCCAGCAAACCGCTTAGCAAAGAGGTCTTCCAATTCCGAAAATGTTTTTACTGAGCCATTGGG
>NW_018164492.1:279353-280718 GCF_001263595.1 Phalaenopsis equestris
GCTACAGCTTCTTTTCTGAAAGAATATACTTTGTTCACCTCTGCTATCATCTCAGATTTTCCTTCAAATGTCGTCACCGGCCTTGGATCATTATTGAAAGATGGTGGCGGTGATGTGGTAACAGCCCCATAGACTCCAACCTCTCCGTAGGTGGCAGGCAACTGGTGGAACTTATTCCTCATGCATAGAGGTGAGGTCTCACGTAATCCTATTTCACCCAGTCGGAGGGTAGTGTCAGTAATAGCTAGCTCTGTGGCTTTCGCCTTCTCAGCCCTTAGAATTTTCCTGTTGTGCCCCCTTTCTTGTGTTTTAGTAAGTTGCACAGACTGTGAATTGGACCCAATTTCAAATACAAAAAACGGCGGGGCAAAAGCATCGACAGACATTTCTTCGTAAAGAATCTCCTTCCCTTCGAAACGGTTGTTGTAGTAGCGGTGAATCCAGTGGCAGAAGCAGAAACAGCTCTGGGAGCGATCCCTACGCCCCTAGTGGTAGACTTTACGACAACAGCAAAATTCTTTTCAATCAACATCCTCTTCAGAGGGGGAACTTCATTAGCATACTTGGTATTAAACTCCACCACAGGCTCGACGGACTTGTCCATTTCAGGCTTAATGACGACAACAGCGACATTCCCAAACTTGGCTTCAATATCATTGAATCCTTCTCCAAATTTAATGACCGCCAAGTCCGGCAGCTCATTCTTGCTAACAACAAACTCTACTCCATTGGCGAAAGAAAAGATCAATTTTGGTGAAGACATTATCTCTGTCATTTGAAAATTTTCTGAAAGTTAGTGACGTCCAATACCTTGCAATTTCAGCTGTAGTACTCAACTTAACGCACTTATCTAATGAACTGGGTATCCTTTAAAATTTATCCATGTGAATTTGGCACCAATCTGTGATTTGCTTTGCTTTGGTATTGGGTTTTGAGACTTCAACATTGTCGAGGAGAGTTGAAAGGGAATCTGACGTAACTTATAAGAAGGACAACCAAATTTCAGAAGAGAAGTGAAGCGATTATGAGGCATATGAGCTAGCCTAAAATAGGAAATGATCTATTCCACATTGGACCGACCCAAACCTCAACACACCACACCTATTAGGGGTCCACCCTATTAAACCTTAGGATCCTGGACCTTTCCACTTAAGGATGGTTAAGCAGACGGTTCTGGACTCCAAGAGGAGTTGACTGTACTGACTCAAGAAAGAAATGAACACAGTAGGTCAACAGAAGAATGGTAGTCTGGCAGAGTGACAGAGACACACCACCGATGTATGAAAACATAACCACCTGATAAAAAATGGAGAGAGGAACCAGTCCCTAGCGGAGTCGCCAGAATTTGTCGGCCGTTTTTTTTTT
>NW_018164492.1:280840-284024 GCF_001263595.1 Phalaenopsis equestris
TAAACGGGTCTCACATTTTAAATAATTTAGATGATTGAATACAATACTACAAGTAATACACTTATCCCGAAGACCAAATCCGAAGAATAAACATATCAATTGTAGTAGACTCAATCACCTAAACTAAAGAATTTGTGAGATCCATTTGGTCTACGAAATATTTTTTATGAGACCAACAAGTTCCCCTACCTAATATAAAGATTAAATAGGGTTTATTTTACATGAGTTCCAAGTTTCATATAGAGACAATCCCCTATAGTTAGTTATATCTTAAATGATCGGGGTCACTTTAGAAGACTCTCGATTAAGATCAGTGATTTTACCTTCCAGATTTCAAAATTTAGGTTTCCAAGATTAGACACGGGAAAATCAAATGAGAGTGGCTCAAACAAAACAGTCATCTTAAGGAATCCAAAGGAGCGAAAAATAGGGGATATCACAGATCCAGGGAGAACCCTGGTGACCTCTCAACTATCCTATTGTTTGGTTTTATGTCTTTGAAATAATATTATTCAATGTCTAATCCTGCAATTTATTTTTTAAATTTATGACTTACATTCGCACGATATCTGATCATGCAAATAGTCTAAAAAGATAGGAGAATTTACACCTTACCGTACAATAACCTCGGAATTCTAAAAGTGTTAGGACTTATAATTGCACAACAGGGTTGTGCAAAAACCTAAAGAAAATATGTGAGGATTCACGTTGCGCTAAGCAAACTACCTCGAAGTCCTATGGGTTGTTATTTAAACTAAGGAAAGTGCTTAATGATATGAATTTGTTTTGACGTTGCTCTTCTGAATGTCCTCATTGTGCTGCCCACGGTATTTGCACCAAGCTCCTCGTCGTAGCACATCCAGATTCAATGTTAATTTTAAAGGTATATGTAATTGTTTAGTTAACGGTCTGCTGTCGGATATCTCCTATAAAACCAACTATTGACCTCCTATTCTAAGGTATAGTGTGTAAAAGTAGCAATAGCAGGTAGAAGTATAGTAACCAAATATTTAAGAAATGAACTAGCATGAATTGCATTAACAAAAGAAATACCACTTAGAAAACTCAAGAAAGAGCGGCAAATGACCCACGACGAAAGAAAATTCGAGAAAATTGACAGATGACTCACGATAGAAATCTCGAAGTAAAAACGACAAATATTAGGAGCACAACTTAAGAGATAGTTTATCATCCTAATTTTCAAATGACCCTAAGAAATCCAAATATCTAACCTCAGTTTAGGAGATAAGTAGAACACTAGACATGAGGGTGCACTAGATTGTGATTCATGACTGATTTAATTAAATCAAATAATGAAATTCTTATTTTAACTTAACCAAAACTGAAACCCAATGCTCCGGAATTTGAGTTTGTCCTACCCTCGAATCCTCCTGACAATTGGGGACATTCCAATATCACATATAAATTTTTCATTCTCAGTCTTTTATATGTGATGTTGTATTTTATTTTATTTGTTTGCCATTTTCCTATGATTTGTATTAAGCTTTTTTCAGGTCATACTTCCCTGTTTACACAGCATATAATATCTAAATTTAAAGGAGCAATGAACTTACCAGGTGTACAAGTTTAATTTACATACAGCATTTTATTTTTCCAACATGTTATATTGTTTTTATAGCTTATTATGTTATTTTCTCAGCATGCTATACTGTCTTTTCTTTCTACTGTACACTATACTGCTCTTTTCTGTTATACTGCATGCTTAGTTACTTTAATACACTATGCCTTAGACTAGGATAATCTAGTGGTTAGGTGTATTTTCAAAACTAAAACTAAACCAGGAGATGCTACTACGAAGAGTTTGGAGCAAACATCGTGGGCAGCACGACGAGGAACAACTTCAAGGTGGATCTGCAGCAGCAAAACATCTTCACATCACATATATCTTCATATCACTTATCACTTCATTTAGTTTAAATAACAACCCATAGGATCACTCTTTAGGCTTTTTGCACAACTCTGTTGTACAATTATGTCCTAACGCTTTAGGATTCCGAGGTTACCGTGCGGTACGGTGTAAATCCTCCTATCTTTTTAGGCTATTTGCATAGTTCGATATTATGCAAACATGTCCTAAATCCTAAATGATTTGCAGGATTGAAATATCAAATAAACGTTACTTCAAAGACATAAAACCAAACATTAGGATAGTTGGGAGTTCACCGGGATTTTCCCCAGATCTGTGATATCCCCTACTTTTCTTCCCTTTGGATTTTTTAAATAAATGTTCCTACTTTGAGCCATTCCTATTTGATTTTTCCATGTCCAATCGTGAAAACCTAAATTTTGAAATCTTGAAAGCAAAACCACTTGATCTTAATCGAGAGTTTTCTTAAATGACTCCCAGTCATTTAAGATGTAATTAACTATAGAGGCTTGCCTCTATAGGGAACTTGAAACCCAAATAAAATAAACCCTATCTAATTTTTTATGTTAGGTAGGGAAACTTATTGGCCTTTTTATAAAAATATTTCGCAGACTAAAATGCATGTCACAAATTCTTTAGTCTAGGTGATTGAATCCCTATTACAAGTGATATATTTATTCTTCGGGATAAGTGTATTACCTGTAGTATTGTATTCAATCATCTAAACTATTTAAATGTGAGACCCGTTTGGTCTCACCTATTTTAAAATTAAAATGTTACTTTTAAAAATAAAAAAAAGGTTATATTTAAATTATTTCGAAATCGCAAAATCATTCATACTTTTTCAAATCGCGAAGGTTAAGAAAAAAAAAAACGGCCGACAGTAACATAAATATTTTCTACTAATTTGTTTGTTATTACTTGCAGCTGCTTGAACGGGTTGGGAGCCAATTATGGGTGGTTGGTATAGATAAGGAATTGTGAGGGAAGAATGAAAAGGGGAATTTTATATGTGATTTTATATGTGGAAAAGTTGTTTTGAAGTATAATACCAAATTGAAAGTTTGTTTATATTAAATGGAGTATTAATTTGAGTTTATAATAAATTTAAGGAAAATTGTGATATTCGACTATTTATATGATTGGGGAGGAGACGAGCTCAAGACAAGTCTAAAAAAAAAAAAAATTATTACGAGGCTGAACCGACGACGCAAGTGAGATATTCAATTGCTAAATTAAGAAACAAACTACCTGTAGGGCTGATATTTGCCACTGATCATTAGTATATTCTACTTG
>NW_018164492.1:284124-313011 GCF_001263595.1 Phalaenopsis equestris
GAAATTTGGTCGTGTGATCAAAATGTTTTTCACTTGCGGAAGATATTTCTGAGTCAATTAATAATCAACCAAAAGACTCGAGATCGCTGAACTTTTTCCTGAGTATAATATCCGGAGAATTTCCTTAAGAGAGTATTCCAAGTCTCATTAATAAAAATTTGGACACCAATTTTTGATTGTACATCCACCTCAAGCTTCTTCTCAGGGAGATTTTTCATTTTTTTTTTATTCCCTCCTTTTTTATTGATAATTACTATATCTGGCTTAAAGATTTTGAATGTCTGAATTGAGACACTAATTTTTTATTTTATGCTCACCTCAAGCTTCTTCTTAAAGGACTCACATTTTTTTTCTCTTTTTTTGCTCCGTTTGTTTTCTAAGAATTACTATATCTGGTGAAACATATATTAAAGATTTTGAATGTCCAAACTCCCCCAACTAATAATCCTCAAACATTTCTTAAGACAAATTTTGGGATATAACTCGTTCAAAAGTCAGGACCCAATCACTTAGCAGAAGATTAAAAGGCTCGTGATATCCTGAGCCTACTACTCGTATTTCAACCACACTGATAATCAAAATAAGCTCGGGAGGAGGAGGAGTTTTATACCTTTTCTCTAAGTTATATTCGTATTAATTTCATTCTCCCCTGAAGTCATATTCGTATTAAAAATATCCAAAAATTTTTCTTTTGGGATGCTGAGCTTTTTTAAGTATTGAACAATTTTGGACAACAACAAACTTTCTTTTATTTCATTCATTGCAGGAGGGACGAGACAAGCAAACATTGATACTACTAATATCTCTTTCGACAATAAAAGTAGTACAATAGTAATCAAAAGAAATTACATTCCTTGAAAGCTGCACCGGAGTTAATCGGAATATTGGGATTGACCGAAATCATATTGACAAAACCTTTTTTCAGGTGCTTTTCAAATACTCTCTCTGGATCGTTACATCCCCATTCTTGAACTTCTTCTTGAGCAAGTCTTTGAAACTGCAACACTCCTCTATGGTGTGTCCAATGAACCTGTGGTACGGACAATATCTCGGATGTCCTTTTTTGTTGATCTCATCAGACTTCTTTGGTTTGGGCAACCTGAACTCGGGATTCTTGATCAAACTGCGAAACATCTTTTTTGTTGCTTCATCTTTAAAAGTATATATCCCATTTGATCGAGTATTCATGATTGGAACATGTCCTTCGTCTATCTGGTAAGGTCTCTGCTGAGATGATTGTTGAATATGCTGACGACGACGTTGGTAGATCTGTCGAGACTGTTCCACTTGAATTTGCAACGGCCGCTTGCCCATGTCAACCACTGCTGCAGTCCTAGATTTCTTTTCAGATATCTTTAAGGGCTCTAGCTTTCCAACCTTCTCAAAAACCCAATATGTTTCGTTTCTTCTTGAAGATTCCCAACTTTTCTAAGCAGCTTCTCGAATGTCTTAATGGTGAATCCCTTGAGTAAGAAACCCACTGGACCATGGATGTTCTTTAGAAGGATTTCGACTGTGTGCTGCTCTTGGAGTTGTGGCTCACAGCTCATGCTCAAATTCCTCCATCGCAGAATGTAGTCCATCAATGTTTCGGCTGGCTTCTGTTGCTCGGTCACAAGATCACTGACGGTGATATGGTGCCTAACCCCAGCAAACCGCTTAGCAAAGAGGTCTTCTAATTCTGCAAATGTTTTTACTGAGCCATTGGGTAGTTCAGCGTACCAGTCAAAAGCGATTCCCGAAAGACTGCTCACAAATTGACGACACAACAACGCATCGCTATCCCCCGTGTTGCCACAACTTACACGGAAGTGTGCAACATGCTGCCAGGGGTTTCTCGTTCCATCAAGTGTCTTGAACAACGGTGGTATAAAACCCTTAGGGTATTGAACATTATCAAATTCTTTAGGATAGGGCCTACCATTTAGAATCAATGTCTCTCCTTTTGATTGAGTCAGAGCTTTTCTCACATGTTGTTCCACCACTTGGTTAATGTCTTTTTCTGATATTGATTCATGAATTGAGTCTTTCTTTGATTGATCATCTTCATCGACCGAAGTGAATTCATTTTTATCGTCGATGATTTGGACGTTTTCTGAATGGCTTGCCCCTGGGGGTACCATCAGCGGTGATTGTGATTTTCCTTGAATAGTGGCTATAGCGGTCGTCGTTTCTTCTAGTTGTTTCTTCATCTGGTTGATCTGTTCATCACGTTGTTGAGTGACTTTTCGCAACTCATCCACGACGTTCTTCTCAGTGGGTAAAGGAGCATCGCACGAGGATAAGGTGGCTCTGGCCTCAATAATGTTAATTTCTGCAAACTCTTCTATCTCATATTCTGCCGGGTCGTAGGGTTCATCACCCATATCTTTTTTTCGTTCTTCAGACAACCGTGTAATGTCGGCTCGAAGCTTTTCCAATGAATCCTCGATCAATCTTCCTTTCACAATTTTAAGGTCAGTTGAGGGTTTTTGATGAGCATCACCTCTTTTGCTGAGCACTGGTGTAGTTGTGTGGAAATCAGATGGAGCAGCTGGATAGCTGAAATCATTCCTCCTTCGGGATTTGTCAAATATTCTTTCGAAATCATTATTTTTCCATTTTTCAAATTCTTTTCAAGCCATTCTTTGAAGCTGATACAGTTTTCTATAGTACGTCCGAGCAGTCTGTGGTAAGGACAGTAGTTGGGATGATCTTTCATGTCGACTTCTTCCTGCCTCTTTGACTCTCGTAATCTGAATTTGAAATTTTTAATCAAATCCTGTAACATCTTTGCTACAGCTTCTTTTCTGAAAGAATATACTTTGTTCACTCCTGTTATCATCTCAGATTTTCCTTCGAATGTCGTCACCGGCCTTGGATCATTATTGAGAGATGGTAGCGGTGATGTGGTAACAACCACATAGACTCCAACCTCTCCGTAGGTGGCAGACAACTGGTGAAACTTATTCCTCATGCATAGAGGTGAGGTCTCACGTAATCCTATTTCACCTAGTCGGAGGGTAGTGTCAGTAGTAGCTAGCTCTGCGGTTTTCGCCTTCTCAGCCTTTAGAATTTTCTGGTTGTGTCTCCGTTTTTGTGTTTTAGTAAGTTGCACAGACTTTGAATTGGACCCAATTTCAAATACAGAAAACGGCGGGGCAAAAGCATCGACAGACACTTCTTCTTAAAGAATCTCCTTCCCTTCGTTTAGTGGAACAGTTGATGTAGTGGCATTGAATCCAGTGGTAGAAGCAGAAATAGCTCTGGCACCCCTAGTGGCAGACTTTACAGCAACAACAGAATTCTTTTCAATCAACACCCTCTTCAGAGGGGGAATTTCATTAACAGACTTGATATTAAATTCCACCACAGGTTCGACGGATTTGTCCATTTCAGGCTTCATTACGGTAACAGAGACATTCCCAAATTTGGCTTCAATATTATTGAATCCTTCTCCAAATTTAATGACCGCCAGATCTGACAGATCACTCTTGCTAACTGCAAACTCCTCTCCATTGGCGAAAGAAAAGATCAACTTTGGTGAAGACATTGTTTCTGTCATTTGAAAATTTTCTGGAAGTTAGTGATGTCCAATGCCTCGTAATTTCAACGACAATACTGAAGTTAACGCACTTGTCTTATGAAGTGGGCATCGTTTGAAATTTATTCATGTGAATTTTGTCACAAATTTTGTGATTTGTTTCTCTTTGAAATTTTGATGAAATTTCGTTTTGTTTGGAGTTTAAAAAGAAGATTGTAAGAGTGAAATTTTAGTGTTAACTCGTTCACAACAAATTATTATCAAAGAGGAATGAAGCATAGGACCCAGTTTAAGAATTGGAAGGTGTCGGCCTCGCATTAGATTCGTTTCGATAGACCACTCCTAATCTACCACACCTATTGGGAGTCCACTCCACTAAACTCTAGGGGTTCCTGAACTCTTCTGTTTAGGGATGGTTAAACAGACAGTCCTGGAATCCAAGAAGAGTTGACTATACTGGCTTAAGGAAGAAATAATCATGGTATGTCAACAAAGTAACAGCCTGACCCATGAGGGACATGAGCACATTACCGATATATGAAAATAAAATCACTTGATCAAAGATGGAGGAACTAGTCCCCAGCGGAGTCGCCAGAATTTGTTGGCCGTTATTTTCTTGGAAAGAAAGATTTTTGTAAAATATGAAAATAGTTTTGATGTAAATATGATTTTTGAAAGTAACATTTTAATTTAAAAATAGATGCGAACAAACGAGTCTCACATATTGAATAGTTTGGATGGTTTAGATAATTGAATACAATACTACAAGTAATACACTTATTCCAAAGAATAAATATATCACTTGTAATAGAAATTCAATCACCTAAACTAACGAATTTGTGACATCTATTTTAGTCTGCGAAATTGTCTTATTTGCCAACAAGTTCCCCTACCTAATACGAGGATTAGATAAGATTTATTTTATCTGGGTTCCTGGTTCCCTATAGAAGCAATCCCCTATAGTTAATTACATCTTAAATGACTGAGAGTCATTTAATCGATTAAGATCAGGTGATTTTGCCTTCAAGATTTCAAAGTTTAGGTTTTCACGATTAGACATGGGAAAATCAAATGTGAATGGCTCAAAATAGGAAAAATTATTTAAGGAATCCAAAGGGAAGAAAAGTAGGGGATATCACAGATTTGGGGAAAGCCCCGGTGAACTCCCAACTATCCTATTGTTTATCCTATTGTTTGGCTTTATGTCTTTGAAATGATGTTTATTTGATATTCCTGCAAATTATTTAAGATTTAGGATTTATGTTTACGCAATATCGAACTGTGCAAATAACATAAAAAGATAGGAGGATTTACACCGTACCGCACGGTAACCTCGGAATCCTAAAGCGTTAGGACTTATAATTGTACAAAAGAGTTGTACAAAAAACCTAAAGAGTGATCCTATGAGTTGTTATTTAAACTAAAGAAGGTAATATGTGATGTGAATGTGCTTTGCTGCTGCAAGTCCACCTTGAAGTTGTTCCTCGTCGTGCTGTCCAAGATATTCACTCCAAACTCTTTGCCGTGACGATTTTAAGTTTTCTAGGGTGTCCAGTTACGCTGTCAAATCAAACGACCCTATGGTTGTAGTCCTCTAAATGTCCTATATAAAAGAAGGCATGCTTAAAGCTATATAATATAAAATGTGCAATACATGACACATATAATATAAAATGTGCAATACATGACACACAGTAGGATGCATGTAGAACAGAACAAGATAGAAACAAGAATACTATAACATGCTGTACAGAAAGAACTGTAACAGTCAGAAACAAGAATAGTATAACATGCTGTATGGTACAGTAGCAGACAAAAACATGATATTATAACATGCTGTACAGAAAGAACAGTAACAGACAGAAACAGTAATAGTATAACATGCTGTATGGTACAGTAGCAGACAGAAATAAGAATAATATAACATGCTGTTCAGAAAGAACAGTAACAAGTAGAAACAAGAAAATGAAGTGCTGTAAAATGTAAAACAAACCTGTACGCCTGTGAGATCCGTTGTTCCTTAATTATAGCAAGTTTAAATGCATCACAAAAAAATAAAGTCTGAAATAAACGTCGTCCAGGAAATCCGAAGAAGAGTGTAATAACTCATGACGAAAAATTCAAGAAAATCAACAAGAAAAGACTAAGTAAAAGAAAAGAAAAATAATCCACAAAAATCTTGGAGAAATCCCGAAAGAAAGGAAAAGTAACACGAGTGCCCTATTCCAAAACTTTGATAAAACAAAAAAATCTCGAGTGAGGGGGACCGCAAGCACTCGTATGGGGCTAGGCTCAGATATATATTTATACTCGAGGGTCTGCGAAGGCCGGTCCCCCAAATGTATAGATGCCGCCACTCGTCTAGAAGTGTGTCTTGAATCTCACTTAGGAGGCTATTTCCCCGCCTAAACAAGTATTCGTCACGTGGACAATCAACTTTAAAGTATATTTTATGTTTTTAATCATGCATACAAATTTTAAACATGCAAAGAAGAATTATCAATTTTTGTTTCGTAGAAAGTATGTTTTTGCTTGAAAAGGGTTTGTCAAATCTTATATTTTTTTTTAGAAATTTTCGTTGTCCACGAGTCGATTACATTGTTGGGCGCGGGAATGCCAACAACCTGAGGAGATTCGAGCCAACTCCCTCAAGGCTTATGCCGGTGACGGATACCGCTATCTTATTTTTCATCAAATACCTGGATCTTGATGTTATAAGATAGGACATCTTTCTGCTCTATCTTCGGTGTGCCTTTATCATCAACACCGTACGCCCCAAAATGACTACTTGCGACATTGCTTGATGGTTTCACGTATAGCAAAAGGCTATACTTGGACACTTATGCATCGGACATAAACATCAAAAAGAACGAACCAAGAAGCAAGGAAAAGAAAAGAACAAAAATGGGGTGAGGAAGTTACCTCTTGGTGTAAATCCAAAGCAAATGCAAGAATAGAAATATTTCTACGGCACCTCGTTCTATCGAAGCTCTTTTGAACCAACCCAAAATCTCAATGGCCAAACAAGCGGCCAAGCAAAGGTATCGAGTGGACCAGCAAGGAGTGCGAGGAACTCGGTCAAAGTGTCGAAAAAACAAGTAGCACGAGCAAACAGAAAATCCGACAGCACCTCCCCTTTCCCCAAAAGTTTCGGCTCCGAAACCTCCACAAATCTTCTCCACAGCACTTCCAAAAGGTCTCAAGCACACGAGATGAACAGAGCAAGAAAAATCGACTCTCCCCCAAGTGTGGTTTTATAGCAGAAAAGGGAGGAGAAGCCTCTCCCGTCACTTATCTGGGCGGTGAGCCGAGCCAAGAGAAACGACAATTCGCGCGGGAGAAGACGATGAGAATCGCAGAAGCGTGGGAGGGGAAAGCCGGAGCGCGTCAGAGGGAGTAGGTGGAAGTTTTTCGCAAGGCGACAGGCGTACGAGGAGCGGGACCGCGAGTCGAACCTTCGCGATCGGAGAGGGGGGCTCGGTCGGTTCGGCTTGGGCTCACGATCGAAGAGATCATCCTACACTCAATTCAATGTCCAAACATATTTCATCCAAGCCAACTCAATAGGAAACAATTTAATTTTGTATTAAATCAAAATCAATTTGAAATTGACTTAAAAATAACTTGATTTAATTTTAAATTATATATATATATATATATATAAATTCACTCGATTTATCCATGTGTGGCGCCCTAGCAAAATGGGTGTCCTCCCTAGGTAATTTCGACATTCCAGACGCACTGGTGCTGTTTGTTTTGCCGTCAGAGGTCGTTTTGACGAATTCATCGATTTGCATGTCAATTTTCTTGTGTCGAAAATATGACAATATGAGTGTCCCTTTTGCCAAAATTGGTATCCCAGACGCGTTGGCGCAGTCCATTTTGTCGTCGGAGGTCATCCGGAGAAGTTCGCATTTTCATCCGTCCTCTGGGCTTAATTAAAGTCCGATTTCGTGCAATTCAGTGAATTTTGTGCATTTGGTGTGTGTATGTGACGAAAGGTCATGACAAATGTTTTCCTAAGGCTTGGAGTCCTATTAGAAACTTTTCCTTTAAGTCTTCACAAAATAACTCATAACCGCTTGTTCGTAAGACGATGGTCTTGTGCCATAAATGTTAGACATCAAAGAAAAATAAGAATTGGTTAGAATTTCTAAACATGTGGGACTCAATTCTAGTTTTCTAAGATGGTCAATAGGAACTCCTAGAGCTAGATCCTAAGACCCTAAGGAAAAAGAAATGACCTCAAAAATGAGGTCAACAATATCAAAAGAGCCACTAATAAAAATAATAATAAGAAAAAATAAATTTATAATATGTTAGTCACTACCTATATAAAAGTTTTCCTTTTAACTCATTTTAATCCAAGATTTAACATGAAAAGTTTTAGTTTATAACATAATTAGCTACCAACCAACTAATAAATACATATATTTTTAAATAATAATAGCATAAAAAAGAAAATAATATGCATGCTAGTGAAAATATAACAAATCAGTTTATTATACGGGGTTGGAATTCATTTGTCAAAATGTGCATATCTTTAAATAATACGTAATAGTTTATCTGGTTGAGAAACATATAACATTCACAATGATATAAATAGTATATGAAAGAACATGTAAATTAGGATCAAATAATGCAATTAACAAGTATCAATAACTAATTTAGAAGAAGCAAAATGCCACTATAGATTAAACGTCGAGCTACCGCTCCCACCATTGTAGAGCTACCACTGCAAACAATGACAACGACAACATGATCACGTCTTTTTTAAGAAGTATCTATTCGTCTTTTTTTGACATTCCGGACTTAATTTTGAAAATTTTCAAACTCCATGAAGTATAATTGAGTAGATTTAGATATTTTTAAAATGTTGAAGATTCTCATTTCAATCAACTTGCGAATTTTTGGAATATCTAAAATTATGATAAAAATTTATCCAATGAGTTATATTTTTGAATGACACAAGCATCTACATTTGAAAATAATGGGCAACCGATGTGTATTAACAAATGTTTATCATCAAGCACGAATCTCAAAATATTTTGATCAAGAAATATTATAAATTCAATTTCGAGATCATTAGATCCCCAATTTCAAAAAGTTTATTATCAAACGGAGCATTTCAACAAAAAGAACCTAATGACACTTAAAGCGATTCGGTCCAAGGACAAATAAGCCCATATCAAACACTTTAAGTGTTGTTAAAGGCTTTAATGCATCATTTGGAAGGTCAAACAATCTTCAAATTTGGCATGCTACAGTCAAATTGACCGTCTTGGTGAGAGGAATCCAATGAGCCCAAAAGCATTCAGAATACACTTAAATATTAAAAAAAATACTTGTGATTAAAGGAATCAATGCTGACCGTCCGATAAAATGCTTTGGGAGATTTGTCAAATTTTTTAAAATATCCATCTAAAAAGCTGTAAACAGACCCCACTTTCTTTCTTTGAAGGGGGTAGGAGAAGTGAAGAGTTAGGTGACTACTAAATTTTAACTCTTAAAGCCCCAACGGTTGTTGTTGGTCAGCTAAGAGCACTAACAACCACCAGTATTCGTCGCTGACCAGCAGAGGTAACCATCTTCTTGTAGAGATCATTCGTCGACCACCATCCGTTATTGACCACCGCCAACTAACTTTGATGGGCTACTAAGACTATTGCACCTCATACAACTATGACTTGAGTAGCCAACTATAGTTGCTATAGCAAAATTATTATTATTCATGTGTGATTATTTGTTTTTATAATCTCATCCTCTTTAATTCAGGAGAAATATGGACCTCTACACTCTTGATTAACCTTCCATTATTTAGGTATATATCACTTTATCTTAAATCATCTAACTATTTCTTAAAATAATAATATTATTCACTTACTAACTTTTATATTATACTACTAAAATCTTATACTTTCTATAATTTATACTTAATAAATTAATTTATGTTTTATTTCAAAAATAGATTTTTATCATCATCATGGAACACCTAATAAATTTTCCCTAGTAAATTTTATATATTTTACTATTTTAAATAGGGGTGTAAAAGAGCCAAACTTGAGCGAGCTCAAAGCTTGTTCGTGTTTGACTCGTTTGAATTTATTTTTAACTAGAAATGAGCTCGTATTCAAATTGGCTCGTGAAAATGTTAGTTTTCAAATTTATTCATATTTTATTTGTTCGGATTAGCTCGTGTTGGACTCAAATTTGAGCATGACTCGACTTGGCTTCAAGCTCTTTCTAAATTTTCATCTGTAATTATAAAATGTAATTAAATTAAAACAATATAATAAATTAACTTGTTATTAATAAACTTAAAAATTTAATTACTTCCTACAAGTGCTTTAATAATATAGTAAGAAATAATTCAATTCACAAGTTTGTGCAACTTTTGGGATGAGTGAGCTTTACTTTTGCATTGAAGAGCAGTTCTAAAGTTCTAATAGCTAAATTCCCCATGTGGGACTATTTCCTTGAACACTGGAAGTGAAAAGCAAGGTGTGGAAGGCAAGAGGTGGAAGTATTTTCTGGAGACATTTGCATGAATACCAGCTAGTTCTTATGCATTTACATATCTAACACCTACATGCTAAATGCACCTATTGGGCATGGATTTAGAGTGGGGCATGGATTTAGAGTGGGGCATTTACTTGCATACCACCAAATTTTTATGTATTTATATTTCAAACACCTAAGGGTATTCACATACATACCGCCCAATTTTATATATTTATTAAACCTAACATTTAAATGCAGAAAAATGATAGTGCGGGATTTGGAAAAATTCTAAGGGAATTTATATACATACCACCGATTCTTATGGATTTACATATATAACATCTAATTTTCTTTATATTTATACAAAGTGAATTTTTGATATTATATCAAACATATTTTCATTTAAGTTTTTACATATTATTTATTTATTTATTATTTAAATAATTCGAGCTAAAATGGGTCGAGCTAAAAAAATTTGTTTGTGTTCGACTCGTTTACTTAATGAACGAATCAAACTCGAACTATTTAGAGAGCCGAGATGAATTGTTCGGAATGATGAGCTTATTTGATAGTCCTAATTCTAAATTGAAGTATTGTAGCTAAAGTAAATCTTAAAATAAAACCCTTACTTCCTGTGAATAGTTCAAATTTGATCTTCTTTTTCTCTCATGTTGTTTTGTGAAGCTGATTGGGCTCAATTCGGCAAGAACCTGCATAATTGATCTGAGCTCCCAATTCATGAATTCTATTTATGTTTGGAAGCTCCTCTCTAGTCCATGCTGCCTTTGCACAGACCGACTCGGTTGCTCTTGCTTGCGATTGACACAAGAAAAAAATATTTCACCAAAAGTCCAGATGCAGCTCTACGTCCAGACTCCAAAGCTATTTAGCCACTTTTAAAGTACCCGACCCACTAAAAATAAAAAAAAAAAAAAACGAAAAAGGTGTTCATATTGTGGTGTTATTGCAGTGATATTGCGGTGTTATTGTGATATTATTGCAGTTATATTGTGGTGTTATTGTGATGATATTGTGGTGCCATTAAAGTAATATTGAGTTTCTACTGTGGTGTTTTTGATGTGATATTGTGATTTTGCTGTGGTGATATTGTGGTTATATTTGGTGTTATTGTGGTGATATTTTGATAGTATTATGGCGGTTCTATGATGTTGTTTTACTGGTATTTTTATGAAGTTCTTTGTTTTTTCGGCCAATATACACCTTTTTTTGTTTTTTTAAATAATTTTAGTGGTTCTGACACTTTACAGGCGGAAAAATATAATTGGAGTCCGGATGCAGAGCTTCGTCTGGACTCCTGATGTAAAATTTTTCCAACACAAGCCCCACCTCTGCTCGGGTGCTGATCATGTTCTCTCACATTTGCACGTGACAGCTTCCTGTGTCATGGATTCTAGCTTCACTCAAGCCCACAGTCTCTCGCCATCTTTGTTCTTATTGTCGCTCGCTGATGTGCACGATCACTCGAGCACTCTGTTATGATTGCTTGTTGAACGTTCAGGTGTCTCCAAAATGAAAAACAAGCTTTAAGGTGGTTATAAATTGAAAATCCGAAGTTGTTCAGCTATTCTATTAATTTGAGATATGCAAATTAAGTATTTAGTAATGTAGAATTCCAAAATTTCTATTGATTTATATGCTCAGTACGACAAAAGCTTTTGCAACAAATATGCAATGCTATGTTTTGATGGTATTCACTAAGTTTTCGTTTTAGTTATGTTTCCACTTTAGTATTTTTATGCAAAAAAAGTCAACTGATGCAGGGCATTGGACCTGACCTGAAAAGGGGATACCTTAGCAATATATGTGTTGCGAAGGAGCTGCAACGAAATGGTTTAGGCCATGCTTTAATTGCTAAGTCAAAAAATGTTGCTCGTCATTGGGGTGATGATCTCTTTTCTTCTGCATTTACTACTAGAAAATGTAAATTGCAATTTCCTAGCAACATGGAGTTGGTGCATGGATCAGTAATTACCAGATAAATTTTTATAATTATTATTTATTAAAGAGGTTGCTTTTGTTCACTTACCATGCCTGAATAAAGATGCGGTGGCACTGTAAACATTTTTGAGGGTCTTTAATGTTTTATTTGTGAAGCTGATTCAGTAATTGAGTTATCATGGGATCATGACCGAGGCATGGATAATTTGTCTTCTCCATCTTCAATTATGGGTGGTCAAACATCTTCCCTCAAAAAATATACATGTTTTTCTTTGTCATACTTTTAACCTTGCAGTGAGACCAATTGTTTTGTGATCATCATAAAACTCGAGACTTAAGCCCATCGTTTATTTATGCTCATTTACTTGATTATCGGTCATATCTAATTTTAACTTTTGTGGGAAGGGCATCATGAGATTTTAGAACCACATTACTTAGAAGATATTACAGATCATGGGTTACCAACCCTAAACTTTAGCAAAATCAGTCTCTATTAGTGTAAAGACGACAACACACTTCTTTGGCTCCAAATGATAATTGACTAGTCATCAAAAAATGAAATTAGACATCAAAAGTCATTAAAAAGTATAAAATTTAAGCAATGATTAAATTCACATTATGAAAAGGAAATCTGGTATAATTCACACTTGATATAGTTCAATCACACTTTTAATCTAGCAAACAAAACAGGAAACATAACAGTCTTCCACAGGAAAGGTTAGGTCTTTTTAATTATACAAGAATACTTGCTTTCAGATGTAGTTTTTCGACACCTTTTGAAGTTTTACACACACAAGAATCAAGAAAAATTGAAATTTTATTGCCATGCTCAATGTTTATTTTTAACATGCTTTTGCTGCTCTGTTTATTGTCCACATTTAGAAGCAGGGAGAGAAATTCAATAATGTTGAATTATTTTGAGACGTAGGGTCTCGTATTATTCGTGAGTACATATAATCCGGTAAAAGATCATAAAGAGAGTGATTGAGAGAAAGTTGGATGAGTCTTTCGAAGGAGTCTTATGAAATATATTAAATTTCGGTATTCGATAAGTCGGAGTGGGACAACTCATTAGAGGTTCTCAGGGTTACAGGATTTTAGAGAGAGAAAAGAGGAAATAGAGATGTAAAGCGATCTCTGGAGATGAGAGGGACAAAAGGAGGATATAGAGAGAAAAGAGAAGATTCTCTCTCTTTTTCCCTTCTTTTTTATACATAAGGGAGAAAATGAATAAAATAATTATGGTAGTATATTTTGTACCATATGTTTCCTTTCTCCATTACCTTGATAGAAGACTGTGATGTAGATGTGAGATATTGTCGGCCGATGTTAGGTATTACCAGCTGAAGTCAGGTATTTCCGGTGCGACGACCCTCCTTGATGCTTGGGTGAAAGGATCAAGTCCCAAGTGTTAGGAGGCATCTTTAATAAAAGATTAGCAGATGTCTGTATTAGTCATGATGATTTTTTTTTAGTCGTGATGGTTTCTTTTGATAACTACCCTTGCACAGGTGGGCTAGGCTTCCCTTTTGAGGAAGATGATGAGAATGATTGGATCGACAGTCAAGCTCGATTTAGCCACTTATGCAGATGTGTTTGATTCGATCACGTAGGTAGGTGGGCTCGATTCAGCCACTTCAAGGTAGACTTGATTCAACTACTTTGAGGTGGGCACAATTCAACCACTTCAGCAGGTGAGCTTAATTCAGTTACTTTGATAGCTGTGCTTGATTTAGCCACTTCAGCATATGACTTGGAGTCCGCCACTTCAACAGGTGGGCTCGATTCAGTCACTTTAGCAGCTGAGCTCGATTCAGCCACTTCGGCAGGTGGGCTTGATTCGGTAAGAGAAATTTAACAAAAATTCTTGTGTACCCATATCGTGTATACATTTAATTCTACAATTTTCTCATCTCTTTGATCAGATATCCATGAAAAGAATGAGAGAATAAATATTGTTTTACTCCTTGGAGACCTTTGAGATGAGGAGGCTTTTCTCGGGAATAAATCCTTTTACCTTTGGGGCTCATCGGCTTGTTCTGTGAGGAATTAGATTTCTCTATTATCAATAAAATTCCCGGATTGACCTTCGTGTGGGGGGCATTCCATGCTTCTTCTGTAAGGAGTAGTCCTTGGATTTATGTTGTTGATTGAAATCCGTTCTTTCTTCGAGTGTCTTAGCTCTCCCGTGTAAAGGATCCATTCCAATTTTACATATCCTGCATGTTGACATCTATTGAGGTTCCTATTTCTATTCGCTTGGGTGATTATGCTTTGAGGAAGTGATTTCAGGTTGAATAGGCGAGTTCAGACACATTTTGTATCAGAATGTTTTTCTTATAACACTATTTGAACTGTTTCAAGAAACAAAAATAAAAGTTAAGTTAGATGTCATGAAGGATATTAACTGTCATTTATTCAAACTTAAGTAATTGTACTCTCTCGATAGTATTTATAGGATCACGCAGTAACGAAAGTGGATCCTTGATTGAAATCCATTCTTTCTTCGAGTGTCTTAGCTCTCCCGTGTAAAAGATCCATTCCCATTTTACCTACCCTGCATGTTGAGATTTATTGAGGATCCAATTTCTATTAGCTTGGGTGATTATGCTTTGAGGAAGTGATTTTAGGCCGAATAGGCGAGTTCAGACTCATATTGTATCATAATGTTTTTCTTATAACACTTTTTGAACTGTTTCAAGAAACAAAAATAAAAGTTAAGTTATATGTCATCAATGATATTAACTGTCATTTCTTCAAACTTAAATAATTGTACTTCCTCGATAGTATTTATAGGATCGCGTAGTAACGAAAGTGGATCCTTGTTCATTTCATCGAACATTTTTTGTCTTTAAGGGAGAGCAAAGTTCTTCTGACAAAGATGAGAGTTTTGCTAGCCCGTGTGGAGGAGATTCTTTATCGTAAAGGGTAGGAGACTCGTTTGACAGATAAAAGAAGAGTCACAATTGAAATTAGGAAAAAAACCTTAGAATAGAACCAAAATGTCAGAAGAGAGGAATCCACGAGAAGGGTTCCTCTGTAAACTCGTTGAGGTGGAACGTGGTTTATTGTAACCCTTTCGAGGTAGTGCTTGATGAAAGGGGTGTCCTCTTCTGAACCTAAGGTTTGTTTACCTGAAAAGAAAACCCTTGACTTGAACGATATCATTAAAGCTCATCTTTTTGGCTTGTCGGAATGGAAAGAACAACATCTTGTTGTTGCTGCTGTTGATTTGAACCTTTTTGGTGAAGAGTTTTTGGTGCATATTTTTTTGTTCTTTTTGCTCTCAGACTTCATGAGTCTTTTTTATTGATTAGATGTTGATTTTATAGGTGAGTTTGATGGTCAAACTTCATGTCAAGATGAGATTCTTGAGGATTTGATGCGAATAGGGATTAGATCACCCAGAGATCAAGCCGTCAGTGATACAATTTTAGATCGAAATGATGAGGTTTTGTTTTTCAAAGGTAACATAATGCAGCCTTAGCAACCTAGAGCTTCTTCCCTTGGTGACTACAATAATTTTTTGTATTCATAGGAGTCGATCGGGCAGGGTGCGAGAAAGCTCACGATAAATGAGACAAAGATTAGTGAGAATATACTTGTTTATTATAACGTCTAACAGAGCACGAGAAGTGGGAGGAACAATTTACAAATGTAATGGCTTGAGGCATGATTAGTGAGAATACTTGTTTATCTACTGTGCCAACTCAAATTGGCAAAAAAAAAATAAATACTTATTCTATCAAGATGTTCTTTGGAATGACAACGCCTGCATGATTGACTTACGAGAGATTGCAACCACTTTTCCACCTTCAATGTATTCGACTTGATTCCATTCTACGAGGAAACATAAGCTTCGATGGAAGAGGTTGAAGCTCCCCCAACCCGAAGAGATTGACGTGGGAGTGCTCCGCTTTGGACGCATGCCGTGAACCACGCAGTTCCCGCTATTGTGGGTGATGGCGAGTCGAGCCGAATCAATCATGATTTCTATTTTTATTATTTATTTTCTATTATCCTTTATTCCTTCTTAGTCATTTCCTATAATGTTGTGTATTATGGTTAAAAGTTAGTTTTTCGTGTGTTTTATATTGGGGACAGACACATGCTTCTCTTCTTCCTTTCAAGGGTTATATTCTTGGATTCCAGATAGTGCTTCGGTTGTATCTTCGTCTTCAGGTGGTGTTTATCCTTCTCTAACACCTTTGCATCCCTCGTATATCACTGACACACATTCCTCCTCGCTGTAAGCCACTTGGAGCACAACCCTAACACAGGTGCATCTCCCGTGCGGGATTCAGGACACAAGACGTGACAGCAGAAAGCAGCCCAATTGGTTGCGGTAATCGGTTAATGCTAACGGAGGAGAGGGGCCGCACGATCCTCCCTCATGAGGGAATTACCGCCTAATTGAGAGGGCCCAACCTTTGCTACCATAGTAGTATTTGTGTTTTTTCTCGTGTTTAGGACAATTTTTATCTTTCAGTACAATCGTCAGCGTCCAACTTCCAGTTTTTCTCCCAGGCTGTATCCAAAAGCGGGAAGGTGCTCCAAATATAACTCATCCTGAGGTGTTGCTCATCTATCACTCTCTACTTCCCACAACCAATTCTCACTTGTCGCTGTTGCTATACTCTTTACCGTCATCGAAAACAACCTCCTTGCTATTTCCTCGGAGTCGACCATCCCTCCCAGCCAACTCTACCTTGATGCCAGCTCTTCGAACCATCTCCACTTTGTTGATGGCCCCTTCAGCCACCCACCTACTTGTTGCCACATCTTTTCCAACCACATCTAACCTGCTATCGGCCCTTTTAGCCACCTTCAACCTCTTACCTCCTCCTTCCAACCATCTACAACTTGCTGCCGGCCTCCTCCCTACGTGCTGCCTTCTCATTCCAACCACCTCCAACTTGCTGTCGCCCCTTCCAACTACCTCAAACTTGCTGCCACCCTCTTCCAGCCATCTTCGAACTGCTTAGTTACTATTTCTCCTTAAATCACAATACTTTCGTCTTCACCCTTAGCCTTAGTTGAGTCTTGTTGTCTTTATTATTTCATGGTTTCAAGTATCTCTGATTGTAACTTCTAATTTCTTTTGAGTAATAATATTTTCTTCCCTATTGTGGTTTGGGTTAACTCCGGTATCATGTTCTATTGCTATGTTCATGCAGTTTCTTCGCTGTCCAGCCCTTTTCTTCACTGCCCCCGCCTAGGACAACCTTTCTTTGACTGTCCAGCAGTCCACCGCATCCCCCATTACTATTCCAGCCCTCCATCTTTGTTGCTGCTGCTTTTCCAACTCTCCCCCTTTACTGCCATTATCCCGAACAGCCGTGCCACGTTGATATTTGTTGCACACTTGATGTCTGGAACCCGAGAAGCCATTGCCTTGCTGTTTTCAGCTTGCCAATTACCTCGTCCACCATCTCACCAGCTTTTAAACCCTCGCTGATCACCACCACCACCCTAAGATCCATCCTAATTTGAATGTTTGTGTCATGTTTTTTGTTATTTCAGATTTCTATGCCGTGTTGCTATTTTTTCTCTTTGATGTGTGCTAGTCTTTAACTGCCTATTTGTTTTTAGTAATAATATTATGTCCTTTTTCTATTGCAATTTTGGTATTGAAGACTTAACCCAGCTCAATTCAATTTTTATTCAGGTATAACTGACCTATACGTTCATGTTGCTGTGGATAATGAAGCCGCCCAAAAGCTGTATGAAAGGAGCGGCTTTATTTATGAAAATGAAGAACCTGCCTGGCAAGCCAGATTCCTAGGCCGGCCTCGGCGTTTTCTTCTTTGGGCTGATCTTAGACTGGCAAACTAGTTTGGTTTCTTAGAGGCTTTCTGAGGTAACTTTTAAGTGCTGGTTTTCGTAAGCTTGATTCAATATCTATTGTACATCTTGTATTTAACTTTTATAAATACGCAATCTATTTTCACAAAATATTGTATTTAAATGTATTTATTCTTATGTACTTTATCATAACATTTCATTGTTTTGTTGTTGTATTCTCTTTAACTTTTTTCATGGGGTGGCTTATGTACAGTAAATGCACCATAGATATAAATTTGTATTTATGGCATTTTGGATGGATATTTTTGCTGAGGCTGGCAGGTTTGTCTGCTCTGCTCTTATCTTTTTTTTTTTGTATTACCATGAATTGCCTTGGGGGAATTTTCTGCTATTATAACAATTTTTTACACCTATATATGGGATATGTTTATATTCTTAGGATATCATTTAACGTTACCATCCTCTAGCTTAAGAATATTATGATTATCTCTTACCAAGCCTCTAACACCTGGGTTAACTAATACCAAAAACCTGTTTTTTCTTTCAAAAAGCATCATTCATACTTTGTAATTGAGTATGCCCTTGGATATATTCTTTCCTCTCCTCATTTTACTTATCCTGGTCTTCCTCTTTCTAGAGCATGTCCTCTTTTGGTTGATTTCCAACCACTTTAGAACAAAATTGGGCTTCCTTTTAATGGTTGGATAGTTAAAGGCTTATTTGGGATCATTTTTTTATTCATTTATATTTTTAACTTTAGTTTTTAGGAACAGGTTTGTTAATTTTTTTTTACATGTTTAAACATAAATTAACTTCTTATTGCGTGCATTAAATTTGTGGCGGTTGAGTGATAATTTAACGTTTTAGTGTTGCATGAAGATTCAAGACATCCACAAATTATTAGGCGGAAACACCAAGATTTTTCATGTGGAAAAGTTCGGAAAAGGAAAAAATATTATGGGTTATAGTCTAGTCAAATTAATCCCACTATATGTATAAGTACAAGGATATACTTCTCTCACAATAGGGAGAACACGGTTATAATCTTATACTGAAAATTACACTTATCGAAAAATATAATTGTTAGGAAATCCAACAACAGTCGTAGTCTGAATATAAGGATTGCAAGCAGGGGTTGCAAATGACCGGCGGTGATGGCGGGCGGTGGTTGACAGTTGCTAGTAGCTACGGAGGCTAGTGGTCGATAGTTGCTGGCAGCTACAAAAGTTGGTGGTTAGTCGCCAGTTCTTCTCCAGAATATGCTTTGGAATTTATCTTCTCTTCTTCCTCCCCTTCAAACCGAAGAGAGGGAGCTTATTTATAGCCTTTTGGAGAGGGGCATTTCGGTTCTTTTAGCGAATAAGTTCTATAGCCACCTGATTGAACGGTCCACACTATTCCCCCTTGATCATAGTGGTTTTTGTAAGAATATGAGTGCCTTAATAACCTCAAAATTGAGTGATCTTAGGCTTATTATATTCTTTTTGTCGAGATGCTCAATTTAACTATAAATATGTCATATTTGAAATTCATTTGACCATTGAATTGACGATTTAAAACTTTCAATTGTGTTTCATTGACTCAATTTAGGCTTGTTTGGACCGAGATCAAATCTATTATGACATCATTAGATTTGTGTTGCCGAAATTGCGTCAGTTTGACTATAAATTTTTCGAAATCTGGGCCGGAATGATTTTGGACTTGAATTTAGAATGTTTCTTATTAAAAAATGCATCAAGATTCATGCTTGATAAAAAATTTGCGGATGCAACATCATTTATTTTGAAAAACAATAAATAATTTTTAGATATTTGAGTGTTTTAGGAAATAATATTATTTTATTACAACTTAACAAATATATTTTATTTTTAAATTAAAACATAAACAAAATTATGAAAATTAAAAATTAATAAAAAAAGTAAACCTGAAAATCCCTCTCTTAGGTATGACTCATATACCATATAAGGGACATATGCTGGAGTGGAGCAGAAGCATTTGTCCAATTAGAGTAGTTTTCCGTTCTTACATATTGTACTCCAGGGTTATATATATATATATATATTTGTTTGTAATCATAGGAGCTATTATGTACTCTTTTCTGAATTGAAAGAAAGCCGTCACTCTGCTTCCGAGGATGTAGGCATCCTTAGCAAACCTCATTAAATCTCTATGTTTTTCTTCTGGATTTGTATCGATTCTCATTTCTTTGCCTTAATTTCTCAACAATTAGTATCAAAGCTGAATAGAATTTCGATGCATGGAAAGATTTAGAGAGAAAGGTTCGGCTTAGGGCGCGGAGTTCGACGATTCCGGCTGTTGGTTCGGCGAGAGATTCGCGGTTGTAGGGCTCGCTCGCTTCAAAACTTCAGAGAGCGGTTTACGACACTTTCCAGGACTCGCGAGCGGAGTGGAGGATTAGTGAAACTCGTGACTCGGTGCTTTGCAGAGGAACAATTCGCGAATCTCACGGGAGCAGTCGCGAATCACACGGGGGGAAGAGTTTGTGAATCGTGCGGGACGAAGGCATCTCAGTTTCGCGAGGGATTCGTGTTTATAACCTACTGTTCTCTCCTCAAAATAACTGCGGTTCGAGAAGGAATTCCGGCTTCCATGAAGGATCTCTGAGGCATAGGAATTCGCAGGAAAAGTTCACGGTAAGAGTAATTTCAGATGATAATATCTAATACAAAATTCGAAGTGCTGAAGTTTGATGGAACCAAAAATTCAGATTGTGACAAACAATGGTGAAAGATTTTTTGGCACAACAAGAAATCTTGAAGTCTTTACGGATAAAAAAACCAGATACTATGGAGGATGAAGATTGCGAAGAATTGCAACAATGATCGGCAACAACCATGCACTTATGCCTGATAGATGAGGTTATATATCACATAATGAATCTAAAATCTCTAGGAGAGGTATTGAAGAAATTGAAAACTCTGTTTATGTCCAAATGTCTGATGAATAAATTGTATCTGAAGCAAAATCTGTATGGGCTGAAGATGCAAGAAGACTCTAATCCTGGCGCAACATGTGAATGACTTCAATTAAATAATCACAGATTTATCATGGCTTGATGTGAGTATTGAGGAGAAGACCGAGAAATGATTCTGTTATGTTCACCGTCTTCTTATGAACATCTGGTGACTGCTCTTATATACTGGAAAGAAACTATCAAAGTTGATGAGATTACTGGAATATTGTTGGCTCACAACTAGTGGAAAAAGAATGCACGGGAAAACTCTCATTGTGATAGTTTATATGTCAAAGGTAATGAGGATCGTGGAAGGAAAAAAGAGAAGGAGAGTTCTTGAAGTCGAAATTTCAGATCAAAGTCTAAAGATAAAAAACGATTCATTGCTATAAGTGCAAGGAGCTGAGTCATATGAAGAGGAATTGTCCAAAACTGAAGAAAGAAATTAACGAGAAACGTGATGCATCATCAAAGTCTGTAAATGTGGTGCAGAATGACAATTCAGATTGCAGTGATGATAATATGCTTTCAGTTTTATCAACTCAGTTCATGGATGCATAAATTCTTGATTTAGGATACTCTTATCACATAACACCTAACTAGAAGTGGTTTACTTCATACATGTCAACTAATTCTGGCTCAGTCTATTTAGGTGATGATTGATGTTGCAATATTGTTGGTATTTGTTAAGTCAGAATTAAATAAGTCAGAATTATAAGGTATGATAACACTATTAGAACATTATGTGATATCAGACATATTTCAGTTTTGAAGAAGAATTTGATTCCCTTAGACACTATATATAGAAATGGTTATATTTCTAAAAGTAGATGAGGATAGGGAAACCATCAGAATTGTGATGGGTGCATTGACGGTGATGAAATGAGAGTTAGCTGCAGGTAATATCTACAAACTGACATGGAGTACAGTGGTAGGTGGAGTTCATTCTGTGGAGTCAGATGATGATAATACAAAACTATGACATATGCGTCTGGGTCATCTTAGTGAACATGAGATGACTAAATTGCATAGAAGAAACTTGTTGTATGGTGTTAAAAGCCGCAAGCTCAATTTTTGTAAGTTTTGTGTTTTTGGAAAATTGATTAGAGTCAGTTTCATGACTGGAAAACACAAAATTGAAGGGATTCTTAATTATGTGCATTTTGATGTATGGGGCCCAACCAGGGAATCATAATTGAGATGATCTCTGTATTATGTGACATTTATTGATGATTTCTCTAAAAAAGTTTGGGTGTATTTCTTGAAGTAGAAATATGAAGTTTTCTCCAAATTCAAGCTGTGAAAAGCTGAGGTGGAGAACCAAACTGACAGAAAGATTTAAGTAATTGAGATCTGATAATGACACAGAGAACACATATTCGCAGTTTCAAACATATTGTGAGGAACATGATTCAGATGCATTTTTCAGTCTGCAAGACACCACAGCAGAATGACATTGTAGAAAGGATGAACATGCCTTTAACTGAAAGGGCAATGTGCTTTAGACTGAATGCAGAAATTCCTAGAAGTTTCTGGGCAGAGACTGTGAATATGACATGCTCTCTCATCAATAGATCACCTCGGGCATCATTAGGTGGCAATGTTGCAGAAGAGGTATGGACAAGTAATCCCGTTAATTTCGATCATTTACGAATTTTTGGTTGTCCTACTTATGTGCATGTACTTGGAGATGAAAAATCAAAACTTGATGCAAAATCCAAGAAGTGCATATTTCTGGGCTACAAGAAAGGTGTGAAATGATACAAGTTTTAGGATCCAATTGCAAATAAGATGGTGATCAGTAGAGATGCAATTTTTAATGAACATTTCATATTGCAGCAGAATCAAGATAAGGTGGAAGGGAACAGTTTCACTTCAGATATAATGCAAATGGATTTAGAACAACATCTAGAAGCAACTGAGACAGTTGAAAGTTCAGAACCAACACTTGATGATTCTAATACAGATGATTTACAAAATTATACTCTTGCTAAAGATAGACAACAACACCAATATAAGACCTCCTAATAGATTAGATTATGAAGACTTGGTCTCTTGTGCGCTTCTCATCAACAACGATGATCCAACCACTTTTCGGGGAGCTATCACTAGTCAGGAGAAAGAGAAATGGATGGGTGCAATTGTTGAGAAGATATAGTCTTTGCAGAAAAATCACACATGGAGCTAGTTCAGTTTCCCGAGGAAAAGAAGGCTATTGGGTGCAAATATGTGTACAAAAGGAAAACAACATTATCAAAAAAAAAGAGGAAAATTCAAGCCTCGACTGGTAGCAAAGGGATTTTCACAATAGAAGGGGATATATTATGATGAAATTTTTTCTCCTGTGGTCAAACATACTTCAATTAGGGCAGTGCTTGCATTAGTAGTCATTTAAGATTTGCATTTGGAGCAGATGGATGTTAAAAATGCATTCTTGCAAGGTGATCTGGAGGAGCAGATTTACATGGAGCAACCAGAAGGGTTCACTCAACATGTACAAGAACATCTGATTTGCAGATTAAAGAAATCATTGTATGGGTTGAAATAGTCTCCAAGACAATGGTACAAGCGGTTCGACTCCTACATGGTTCAGATTGGCTATAAGCGATGTGAGTTTGATTGTTGTGTCTATGTCAAGAGCCTTGATGATGATTCTATTATTTTTCTGTTACTGTATGCTGACGATATACTGATTGCTGCAAAAAATATGTTTGATGTCCGTGGTTTGAAAGCTTTATTGTGCCAGGAATTCGACATGAATGACTTGGGTGTTACGAAGAAGATTCTTGGAATGAAGATTCATCGAGATAGAGGCTCAAGATGATTATATTTATCTCAACGAGACTATGTTGAGAAAGTGCTAGATAAGTTTGACATGCGCAAAACAAAGCCTAGGAGCACTCCATTGACAAATCATTTTAAATTTTTTTCAGAACAATGTCCTAAGACAGATACAAAAATTGAAGGCATGACAAATGTTCCATATGCCAGTGCTGTTGGTTGCTTGATGTATGCAATGATATGTACTCACCCTGATTTGACTCATGCTGCTAGTCAAGTTTGCAAATACATGTTTAAACCTAGAAGACGACATTGGGAAACAGTCAAATATCAAATGGATTTTCAGGTATCTGAAGTGAACTTTAGGACATAAAATTCTTTTTTGACAGTCAACAGAATGATCCTTCAGCTGTGGGGTACGTGGATTCAGATTATGTAGGTGATTTGGATGACAGAAGATCTACAACTGGGTCTGTGTTTACTCTTATTGGAGGGTCTATATGTTGGAAATCAACAGTTCAGTCTATTGTGACATTGTCTACAAATGAAGCTGAGTACATGACAGTAGTTGAAGCCGCTATAGAATCCTTATGGCTTACTAAGCTAGTAAAGGAACTGGGTGTTGAGCAAGGTGGAGTTTAATTGCATTGTGATAGTCAAAGTGCCATTTATCTGGCTAAGAACTAGGTGTGTCATGCGCGAACTAAACACATTGATGTCAGGTATCACAAGATCAGAGAATTTATTGCTTCTGGTGATATTTTATTGCAAAAGGTTCATACTGATAAAAGTACAGTTGATATGTTGACCAAGCTAGTTACTATCAACAAGTTATTGCATTGCTTGGACCTGTTGAATGTTTGCAATTGTTAGAGAAGTGTGGTAGCCCAATCCACATTTGCACTTCGGTGCATGTGAGAAAGTCCAAGGTATTTTCTTTCTCCTAAGGGGCTGGATATTCGCCAAGGTGGAGATTTGTTAGGTATGACTCATATATCATATAAGGGATAAATTTTGGAGCGGAAGCATCTATCCAATTAGAAGAGTTTTTCGTTATGTGGGTTGGGGCCCGCGGTACAATACATGGATAATTTTGAAATTAATATATATATATATATATATATATATGCTTGTTTGTAAACTTAAGAACTATTATGTACTCTTTTCTGAATTGAAAGAAAGCGGTCTCTCTGCTCCCAATGACACGGACATCTTTGCCGAACTTCGTTAAATCTGTGTTTTTCTGTTGGATCTGTTTCGTTAAATTTCTCGACACCCTCAATCTGTCCTTTCAATCAACAGTCTTCAGCTTCAACTTCAGCTTCTGAAGTTCTCTATCTATCGTGTTTTGCTATTTTTCGCGTTCCATTCTGCCTGGTATTTGAACCACCTGCACATCATTTACGAAGCAGGATTTTCATGGGACAAACAAGTTGCTAACTGCTCATATTCTTGGGACATAAAAGCAGTGGTTTTCTGTTGTGCGGTGGTGTTCCTTGTGATGCTCTTATCCACTCGCCACTCCGCACAACATTTAATATTCCCTTTATTCATTTAATTTGCTAACTCCTCATTTTATTATTTGTTTGCAAATAAAAAAAATAAGGGGATTTATAAACATACAATAAAATATTTATAAATATTTATATCTAATATTTATTTTTTCATTTTAATTTATTTGCTATTTCAATTTTTAAATCTCATGAAAGAATTGACATAAAAGTGTGTATTTTACATTTAAGATAATCTCTGTGATAATTTTGATGTAAATATGAAGATCTAGATGCTAGCTATATTAATATATACAAATTTTTTTGGTACTTTATAATATCATAAGTTTGTGGTTTTATATATTTGAATTCATGTAATAGTTTATGATTAATTGTCAGTAAATTAAAAAAAAAATCAATAAAATAATTATTTTATTTACCCTTATATAATAGGTGAATGAAATTCTTACATATAGAAAAGTTAAAAGATGTTTATTGAGTTTTAAGAACATTATTTTATTTTATTTTCTTGATCATTAAATTATAAAGCATGTTTTGTTTGAATATGTGAAATTGGTGACATATCCTTCTCTTCTATTCATCGAGTCAAATTCTTCTACTTTTGCTATGTTATGAACTTATTTTAAACTTCAATAAAATGAGATCTTGTAGTATATTCGGGGTATGGTTGGGACAGTTTTCTTCCTACTTTGCTTTTTAGACTGCCACCACAGATCGGTTTGAGGAACTGTTTTCTTGCTGCTTTTTAAAAGTTTATGCGGTAAAAAACTAAAATTTTCAACCAGAGTTGTCACGGGTTGACTTTTTGAAAATAAAATAAAATTGTAACAGTCACCGCAACTTTTTGAAAAAACAGAACAGTTTCACAGCTGCTGCTTCAAAAAATTGTAGCTGGCCCAAATAGACCCTCAATTGATCCATAGTTTCAACCTAGATGACGTCCAGACTTAAGGCTATATTTAAGCCATTGCTATCCATTATTAGATTAGATGTTGCACTAAACATAATGACTTTTTGTATTACAAATAATAGTTAAATTATGTATCTATTACATGATGTTCTTTTTTTAATTAATTTAATTATATCAACTACTCTAAGCCTTGTGGCTTCACACAAAATTATTCAAACCATTTGTTTCATTTCAAAGCAAATAGCACTTCACTGAAGCTTGCATACAAGAAGAAAAACTTAGAATTCCTTGGCTTTATTTTCAACTAATAGTCTGTGTTTTCCAGCAACACATGTGAAGGAAGATCAATCAACTCAGCGACTCATCATTGTGAACAAATCTTTGAAGGGTTTCAAAGAAAATAGCACTTTACAGAAGCTTGCATACAAGAAGAAAAACTTAGAATTCCTTTACTTTATTTTCAACTAATAATCTGTGTTTTCCAGCAACACATGTGAAGGAAGATAAATCAATTCAGCAACTCATCATTGTGAACAAATCTTTGAAGGTCTAATTATATCTCCATCAATTTAAATAAAAAAAAAATTGGTGTTAATTTTGTAAATAAATAAGAAATATGTGCTATGTATTTAAATGCCACCTTTTCTTGTTAGATAATGCAAGGGTGGTGCAGTATGTTGGAATTTTCTTCAAGATTAGTAGAAAAATTTGCGTACGTAAGACGTACGCAGCGCTGCGTACATAATATAGGGTATACTCAGGTTATATCCACATTATATCCGCGTTATATCGCGTGTAACGTTGATGTAACCTCCTTATAACCTATCTGTAACCTACAAATATGTGAAAACAGAATCACAGAACTTATTTTTAAGTTCAGATAGGTTATAATATGTGAAAACAGAAGCGCGAAACTTATTTTTAAGTTCAGGTAGGTTACAGGTACTTTATAAGGAGGTTACATCGATGTTACAAACGATATAACACAAATATAATGCGAATATAACATCAATATATCCTATATTATGCACGCAACGCTGCGTACGTCTTACACACATAAATTTTTCTCCAAGATTAGACCATGATTATTCACAAAATTTCCCACAATTTTTTAGAGAGGGCATTAAAATGAACATTGTGCATGAAATCAATATAAATGCTGATTATATTATAATAGAAGACTTAATAATCTAATGAATTAAGTGGTAGAATAAAATATTTATCTGCATCTCTTTCGTTGGCTTCTTTCTCTTTATTATCCTCATCATTTAAGATGATGAATGAATGTAGTTTCTATGAATAAGAGGCGAACATTTGGCAGTTCTTTGTCCACAAAAAAACATTTTATCATCACCCCCCAGATTTGTTTTTAGTTCTCTTTTCGAAACTCATCATTTTATGAATTAGATTGAATTAAATTGAAAATAAAAAGAGATTTAAGTTTTAATAGTTGAATCGAAATTGAGTAGGATGATATAATAAATATTAATATTGATATATCATCAATAAACTTTCGTCATTTGACATGAATCTCAAATGTATGATACGAATCTCAAAATTTTTTTTTGAATAATACATATTCAAACTTCGATTAAAACTCATATAGAACCCTGATTTTAGTAAACTTATAATCAAACTGACCGGTTCGATGAGACGGACCCAACGATACTAAAATTGATCTGATTTGATTGAAATTAAGCTAGTATCAAGTTGTTGAATCATTTTTGAGAGCTGTCAGTACATAATTGGAAGGTTAAGTGTATTACAAATCTGAGAAGTTTATAGTCAAATTGATCAAATTAGCAAGATGAATCCAACGAGCTCATGATCGCTCAATTTTGACATCATTAAGGCACTTACATGCTCATTAAATGCCATATGAGAGAATCTCTTCAGGTTGTCTGATGGACTTGTTCAAATTCCTTCCTTATTTGCAGAGAAGCCTTTTTTGAACTCTATAATATTACCATACCTCTCTCTTGAGAGGGGGACTATATCAAGAACAAGAGGAAGCCCAGAGCTTCGGGAAAAGGGAGCTGAAGCCCATGATCCCACACTACAATCCTACGAACGCCTCCCGCTCCTGCAATCGCCAACCTCTGTTGAAATCCAATCACCAACAGCCGCCAACCACCACTGGCCACTGCCCGCTCCTTGACACGAAGCACCATGCTAAGCAATACTCGACATTGTAGAATCATGAAGCTACCTACGTAGCAGCGCATTATCAAGAAGGTCGTGTCGACTCCAAAGACAGTGTGTCGGAGTTCCACCAATTACTTCATTATAACAGTTCCCTATCGCGAGGCAACAATCTCTTTCACGCACAGACATTGTAACTTGAGAACTTGTGTCGCCAGTGGGATAAGGGGTTGTACCTGTAACACCAACTCGCACTTGAACTTTTCAATTAGGCATAACGCCGTGGTATTTCCCTTTCCAAAATTTTCACGTAAAAACTCATGATGTCCCTACTGATTATTTTCATTTATCTGAGTGTGTGCGTTAAATTTCCCATACAACGTTAAGATGATAATTCATTACTCAATCATTGCGAATCTTATAGCACATATCAAATGTTATTTTAATAAATCTTATACAAAACATTCTAATCTAGGATATTTAATTTCTAATTATTTTGAATTTAATTCTAAATTCAAATGTATTGAACCATTATTTTGTTTATTGTTTTAATGTAAATTATGTCGTTCTAATCGTCAGATCAGTATTAAAAAAATTAAAATGATCTCATCGACTACTCCTTTAAAGACATGCTTTTTTGTTGACTTTTAGTCTTTACTTAACATTTAGTCATGTGTTTGATTAAGGATCTATATATGATACATGAAATATATTAAATTAACTATAATGATAAGCTAAAACTTATAAATTAAGGATATATATATATATATATATATATATA
>NW_018164492.1:313909-328399 GCF_001263595.1 Phalaenopsis equestris
ATATATAATCTGAGGTTCAATTTCACTCTAAATTTTTCCTAAAATTTCAACTCTTTATATTTCCACACTTCTGTTACAAAAACATTGATTAATCAAGAGGGTTAGCTTGTTTAATCAAAATAAGAAATTATTGGATGATTTACATACATACGATTCCATTCCTTTGTATTCACATATCTAACACGTAAACTTCAATTTTTACATATATGTCGTCTTATGACAATGTGCATTTTCACATTTTAAAAGTTAAAATAGGGGCATTTTTTTGATGTGATATGAAATATTTTAGTGGTTAAATATTAAATGTAAAATTAGGTGCTTGATATGTAAATATATAGGTGTACATTGAAAACGTGACTGCACGAATCTCGTTAAGAAGATACCTAAAGGCTCCGAACAGTTGAAAGGCAGAAATGTCAAGCATCATTTCATTTGGTTAGAGTCATAGACCAACCGAAGGAAAGTACAACCACGCAAAGACACGTTATGTTCCTAGACTGTGGGAAACTTGTGTATAATCAAGTCCCTCAACCAATTTTGGGACCCTCCAAAAAAAGAACCAATGGTAGCTCACTAGAATATCTTTCCAAACCTTATGTGAAGACCTTGTTCGAAAGAGAGCTGCTCATCATATTATAGTGATTACCCTTTGTCTTATGGTATAAGTTTATCCTAAAGATAAGGTCATTATGGGAATTTCCTCCTAGAAGGCCGACCGAAGACCTTATAATCAACCATATAATTATAGGACAACCGATTGCTAACATCAGTGGGTCACTAATTCCCCCTTTAAACATTTTTGAATATAAAACGACGCTAACGACAGTTATGAATATTAAAGGATCATGTAATTTGTAACAAATATGCAAACATGTAATAATGCATTAATTATTTGTAATGTTTCTATTAAAATAGGGACAAATATGTAACTTACATGACATCCTATATGATCTCTAAATTGGGGGTCATTTCTTTAAGAAGGGACTACTGAAGGCCTTCTAAGAAAACTTGTGTTATTACACATTTCACTTCTCTTCCTCTTTCTATTCCTCTCACCCGTCCAATGCTCCGTTCCTTGGGAGTGATTCACATGATACTTTTGGATTCAATATCCTAAAAGGTTCAGTGAGCATATAATCACGATGTCAATAAGAAGAGGAGTGTGCCATGGAGAAGGAACCCGTTTGGGGGAAACTTCTAACATGGAGTCCATTCAAGAATTTGTGCAACGAAAAACTAAAGAACTTTAGGACCAAATAACAGGATATATGAAGAATTGACCTGCGATGCACTTGAGGGTAAAGCACAGGCTCCTCTATAACCAAATTTTTGAGTGCCTGAACTCCAAGGCCATCAGATGGCTCAGGGAGCTGAACGAGCTGAAGAATCTCAATATTAAGACAATACTGGGTCCATGCCAAGGAACATATCACAAAGGGGCAAATATAAGTCCAACTTCAGCCTGAGAATGCATTCTCCAGATAGATTATTGATGCAGAACCCCTGAAGTAGTTCAATTTTCCTTCTTTGGAACCCTATAAGGGTTGAAGCCTTTTCGACCAATCACATAACATCTTATGAGTCAGCTATTGATGTGTAAATAAGAATGCAAATATTTCTTTATGATTTACATGTCTTTATGGATGAGATTACATTTTAAAGAAATGTATTTTTATATTTTTCTTATAGATACAACATGTAATGAAAGTGAGGAAATGTGGAGGGGACTTGGAGCAAAAGAACTTATTTGAGGACTGGGGTCTTAGCGTCAATCCCTCACCTAGACAACCCAAGAGGTTGGCGCCTTGGCACCACGATACTGGCACCTAGGAGTTGGAAATATGGGCACCCAGGCACCCAGGAACCCATGCCTTCTTCAGCAAACAGAGAGACTAGCGCCTAGGTGCCAGCAATTGCCTGAAGAGGTTTTAGCAGTTTGGGAAGCCTGTCATGGGGGGAGTTGCTTAGAAGGTTGTGGGGTGATTTTTATGCTCAATAATGGAGTCTATATATATGCATGTATCAAGGACTTAAGAGGATTGATGAAAGTGGGTTGCTAGGATTGCTGAACATGGAGAGATTGATGATTTGTGAGTGTTAGCTTGCTCTAGAATCATTCTTCTTCTTCTTCTTCTTCTTCTTCATGTGTAGAGGAGAGGGAGAGCCTTCAAGAGCAGCAGCCCAAATTTAGGAGGAGTCTTGGTTAAGCATCTTCATGTCATTGTAAAGGAGAGGAAGATAAGTTTTCTTTGTATTTATTGTTGTATGTTATTTGTAAACATTTGTATAGTGAATTTTTCTTATTTCAATGAAGATGGATGGTATTTTTCTCATGCTTCTTGATTTGATTTCTTTACCTTATCTAGTGATGATTAAGTAGGACATACAAAACTGGAAAGGGATTTTAAATTACTTTTAATTATTGAATGTGATGATTAACCTTCAAATCTTCATTTACTTTTCGTTTTGTCCTGTTAAAATGTGTTGTGAACCATAATGACTTAGGAGAGTTATGTTAGAATCAATTAGGTTAGTCACATTGAACTGTGAGGTATAGGTTGATATGCCCTGTGGGGAGATGAAAATGCTAGAGAAATATGGTTTGATGTGTTAATTATGGGATTTAAGGAATTAACATCATTTTAACCAATCTTATTTATGCACTCAGGAAAGGGCAAAGAAGAGTATTGCTCTTATTTTTCACTAGCCTATTTTCTAATTTGCACTTTATAATTCATATACTCCACTTACATCATTAAAAGGGAGGGTGTTTCTAGAATATGATATTCATCAATTCAATCCATGTTAAGTAGGATTTCCTTAGGATTTACACTTTAAAATTGCTTTAGATACTTTAGGATTACTTCATAAGACTTGAACACAAAGTAAATTCCAGGCTAAGAACAAAATCAGTGGACTAAAAATTTTCCTATTTTGAAATTACCACAATCTCTGTAGGAACAACATTCTAAATCTAAAATCCTATATTATTAAAACACTATCTGCACTTATGTGAGCCCCTAGTGTGTAGTAGCACATGGAAGCTGTATCAAGTTTTCGAGCACCATTACTAGGGAACGACGGTAATTTCATTTAGATGAATTTTAGTTGAACTTTGAGATCTTAGCCCTAAAAAACCTATTGTGTTAATTGCTTTTGTTTAATTGTTTTTACTATTTTTAAAAACCAAAGAAAATCAAATTTTTTTTGTTTGAATATGTGTGAACTTTTAGGGATCTCTAGTTAGAGTATACGTAGTACAGGACCTACAGGACTTGCAACATACATTTTTGAGTGAGAGAGAACTATTAAAAAAATTTTAAAACAAAAGAGACTTGAAAAACTAATAGGAGAGATGACGAACAATTTTCTAAACAACCTAGAAATTCAGAAACCAACCCATGAACATCCAAATGCACATAAACCCTTAAGAGACTTTGCTAACCCTATGTCAGATGAAATTCTTTTAAGTATTCATACCCCTATTGTAGAAGCTAATACATTCAAGCTGAAATATGCTATATCTAAATAATACGGAATAACCAGTTAGGGGGAACCGTGTCTGAGGATTCCAACTTACATTTAATTAGTTTCTTAGAACTATACGCCATGTTTCACTATAATTATGTTTCTGACGATGCTGTTAGGCTTAGGCTATTCCCTTTTTCCTTGAGGAACAAAGCCAAAGTATGGCTAAACTCATTAACACCTGGATTAATTAGGGCGTAAAGTGACTTTGCCCGAAAATTTTTAGTTAAATATTTCCCACTTTCAAAAACGGCTAAACTTAAAAATGATATCACTTTTTTTTTGTCAGTATGAAGGTGAGTCAATTTATGAAGCTTGAGAATGATTTAAGGAACTTCTTAGGAAGTGCCCTCATCATGCACTGTCTGATGGTTGATAATTCAAACTTTTTATAAAAGGTTAGTATTATCTCTTAGGTTTATTATAGATGCCACCACTAATGGGTCGCTTATGTCAAAGTTATTTAATGAGGCCTATTCTTTGATTGAGGAGATGAATACCAATAACTTTCAATGACCTTCTGAATAAGTGAACTCTAGAAAGGTAGCAAGTGTACATGACATATATGATATGCCTAAAGTATATGCCTACAGTGATCATTTGTAATGATGGAAGCCGGTTTAGGAATAAGAGAATTAAGGCATTAGTTGCAAACTACATTATAAAGAATATAATATCCACAACATATTATTCCTAAATGAGTGGATTAATTAAAGTTTCAAATAAAGAGATCAAAATGATTATAAAGAAAAATGTTAATCCTAACATAAAGGATTGGTCTTTGAGACTTGTCGATACATTATGATCATATAGAGCAGCTTATAAAACTCTCCATATAGGCTCATGTTTGGCAAAGCTTCTCACTTTCCAATTGAATTAAAGCACAAAGAATATTAGGTTATTAATGAATTCAATTACAATATGGGGGAAGCTGGTGAGAAAATGTTGCTAAAGTTAAATGAACTTAAGGAGATTAGAAAAAAAATGCCATAAAAATGCAAAAATATATAACGAAAAAAATGAAGAAATGACATGATTAGAAGATTCTTAGGAAAAAGTTTGTGTTTGGACAAGAGGTTTTATTGTACAATACACAATTGAAACTTTTTTCAGGAAAACCTAAGTCTAAGTGGTCAGGATCATTTACTGTGCTAAAGTTTATCCTTTTGGTGTGATTGATATTAAAGATCCTAAGAGTGGTAGAGCGTTTAAAGTGAATGTATAGAGACTTAAACCATACTTAGGTGGTGAGATACCTGTAGTAAATGTGGTCTTTATGTCGTGTCATCCCGAGTAATATATTTGGTATCATTGGGCTGAAGACGTTAAAATAAGCTCTTCTTTGGAGGCAACCTAAGTTTGTATTTGTATTTAAGTGCTTTTTAGTTTGCTTGAATCTATGTTGAGGTTTTTTTGTTTATGTGGTGAATGTTTTGCTTTGCTTAGGAGTGTGTGACTTGAGGAGGAATTACTCTTGGGTCACGACATTTATCCTTAGTCTTCTTATTGTGCCTGGACTTTGGCATGCCTTTTTGTAGTAGAAGGATCAAATACATCCTCTACAGCCTACCTCATAATTGAATGTTGGGATATACAGAAGATACTGAGTTTAGACATGGGACAGGTCCATCTTAATTCTTTACTCCTTATTTCTGACCCTGTTCTTCTATTAATATGGTCTGTGTTGTTCAGAGATTGGAAGGGTTGATGGATGATTCCTCCATTGCACATGTTGAGCTGAATACTTAATTGGCAGAGTAACACATGAGAATTGATAAAATATAAGCCAATTCAATTTGGTTCACTAGCTATCTGGCATATCAGTTGGAGATATATTGGCAAAACCAATTGATTAGAAGTAATAATCTTATTAAGTTCTCAATATAGTTTCCTTACCAAATACAAGAAAGCTTTGATAGTCAATAGAGGAGAATTCTGTTGGAAATTAGAAAGAAGTGTAGAGAGATGTGATGAGAAGGAGGATGAGTGACTTTATTTATCTTTAGTTATAAGGTATTGTTGGTATACATCTTATGTGTGATTAAGGATGTAGGGGGGATTAATATTGCAAATCAAGTGACCATGGCCAATTTTGGTCTGGGCGGTTATGGGCAAGCAGCGCCTAGGTGCCACCTGACTATTTTAACTATTAAGCTAAAAATTAACTAGGTTCAACCATTTTGCGTATTTTCTTCTTCTTTTCTTCTTCGGCGATGGAGAGTTAAAGAATTAGGGCTCCTCATTTTCTTTCAATTTATCTCGATCCAAGAGGTTCTAATGAGTGGAAGTCTCTTCTACACGGTAAATTTCACTCCTTTAACCTTCTCCTTTTATTCTCACCTCAGATTTTTAGATTTTTGTTGGAGAGAGCTTGAGTTGGAGATTTTGGGGATATTTTTTATTTAACTTTTGATTTGCATTGTGATTGCCTCCACATTACTTTTAATCCTTTCTGTTTGTGATTTTCATCTTGGATACTACTCAATGGTTCCTAAAACTAAGGGCGAAAAATAAAAATCTTCTTTTGACAAGTTACTTTATCCAAGCTAAATGCAACCTCTAAAGCTTGGCACTTGTTCATTTCTACTAAGTTACTTCCCTCTATCAATATGAGTGAGCCACTAAAGATAGAGCCTCTTTGAACTTTTGTATTCAAACCATGAAATCTATTGTTATTGGTTCTCTCATTTATCATTCCATCTTGAATGCTACAAAGGGTGATCCACTCTTGGATTAGGACACCCCTCGACTAACTTTTTCCCTCTGCCAGAATTATGCTGTGACTTTTAGAAGTTGGGAGGGGCAACTTCAGTCTTGGAAGCCTATATCCAAAACCAACTATATTTGGTGTCGGGGATAGTTCTTCTCAAACTTCTAAAGAGCTTTAAGTCTCTTAATTTTAAATCTAAAAAAGCTTAAAGGATGTTCTAAATATAAATACTCTTTAAAGACTTTCCTTTCAAATTTTCTTTTAAAAGCTTTTCAAGTATAAAAATCATTTTTGAAAAATTAAGAATTGGATCCATTTAAAATTGCTTTTGAAAAAGAAGTGCATTTCTAAAAATTCAAAAAATATTTTATGAGATAATCTTTTAAAGAACATTATAAGTTCTTTTTTCAATAGTCTTTCTAGAGCTTCAAATATCTTAAAATCTATTTCAAAACTCTAAGTCCTTTTATAAACTTGATATAAGAATGTTTTGAGGAAAAATAAATTTTGTAAGTTTGTTAGGCTCTCTCAAATTCTTAGCTTAGGCAAGACTTACATGTTTCCTAGTAAAAGTGTTTAATAAATGAATATTGTTTCTCCTTAAAAATACATGTTTCCTAACCTTAGCTTAGGATATAAGATTCTTGAACCATTCTATGTCTAAATATATTATTTAAAAGTAAACTCATGTTCTCTTTTTGCATAATAAGATTACATTTAAAAAACTTCTTTTTGCCTAAAAGATTAAAAAATATTTTCAATAAAGAATATGAGGGAATTTAAATATAAAACATCTAGAAACAGAACAGTTTAAGTTTATCTTTCTTGAATATGAAGTCTTAGACCATGCATATCAAAAACACTAAAAAATAGGAACAAGAAAACTTAAGGAAGAAATTAGGCAATCAAACCTTTGAAAGAACTATGAAATCAGACCAAATTTTGCTCCAAATCTGTACCTCAAACCTAATTTCCAAACTCATGCTATGTACCATCACTTTGACTTTTAGTTGTTGGGGTCAACCCTAAGGATAAAGAAATTTTAAAGCTCATGTGAATTTAACCCATATTTAAATCTTCCCCTTCACAAGTCTTCAATCTTTATCATCTTGCAAAATTTTACTAATAATTAAGAAAGATATAAGGCATAAATTTATTCGAGAATAATTTTAGAAGAAATTATAGAGATGCAATTAACTATAAGGGATCCCCCTCATATAGATACTAGACCTTAGAATAAAAGAAATTGTATCTTACACTAGCAATGTAAGGAAAAAAATTTGGTTATGTAAATCCATAAATCACAAAAATTTTCATCATCCAAGTGATTAGGCCATTCTAAGTTAATATTTCTATTATTTGGATTAGTATATTATTCATAATAGTATATTGTTCTTCAAATGCTGTATGTGATCGTTTAGATAAAAATCTTTCGAGGTCTTTCATGGCACCTAGAAAAAAAACCCCACTAACCATTATTGCAAGGAAACACTCAACTTATTCTAACATATATCTACTAGTGCAACTCCTTCAAGTTTGCATTTGTAAGAACCCAGAGAGCCATTTTATTGCTTTGAAGAGAGTGAGGCCGATGAAGTCTTTCTGAGAAAGGGGCGAGAGCATGATCAAATTCACCTCATCATGATCTTTCATTCATTGGATTATCTTCATGCAATGAGGCTAGTTGGCTTATTTCACTGCTCCAATCAAGTCAGATACGGATCTGAAGGTGGTGTCTCTAGAAGAGGTGAAACATTGAAAAGGGGAGGATCCAGTGTCTAAGTTGGCTCCTCCACATCCTCTTTTATGTCATGAGAAAATAAAAAGATCCTCGGTTGATTGGGTTCCCTCTAAGAGCAAGGGGGCAAAGATATGGAATTCCTTTGATATTAGGTATACTACCATCTACTAAGAGGTGTATTGATACATTGGTTTTCCATCGGTCTCCATTTGCTTTTGTTGAAGTGATCTGGTCCGAGCATTTGTAAAATGGCTCGAGGAACTCAGACATCTAGAGCTCTATAAGAAGAAAAATTGTTATAATCTCATGGCATGGAAGTTTTCCCATCTCCAGTTGATGGTGCTAGACCGGGCAGAGATGAAGTGGGCCACCACTTATGAAAGGTTTGAGACCTCAGTCATGCTTACTAAGAAGGTTGAGAAGTAAGCAAATATCTTTAAGTAGAAGATGATAGTGAAGGACGATATTACCACTCTATTAGATCATCTGCCCATCACTCGGTAAGAGAACCATGAGCTAAAGGCAAAGATGGCGATGATGAAGACCAAGAAGGAGTTCTTTAAGACGCATCCCTTTTACTCGTGATAGGAAAAGATTTTTGGTGAGCAGCTTTGGGTTGGTAGCATCACAACTTTTGACCAGTTCATTCAGTCTAGCCTGGTTGACCAAAAGTTTGCAGGGTTGGATGAATTTACTGCATTATATACGAGTTTTAAGGAGTCTTCTAGAGACAACACAAATACTAGAGATGACAAAGGGTCCTCTAGTCGGCCGGCTGAAACTTTAAAAAATTTTGGATAAAAAAAATTGTAAATATTTTTTTGTGTAAATAAAATTTTTTGTATAGAAAAAAATGATACATTTTTTCATTTAGAAAAGAATGAAGCTTTTTAAACGTTTTTTCATACCTTCACTTCGATTTATTAATTTACTTATATCACATTATTTTCCTGTGATGGTTTCTTGATATTGATTATTGGTGTTGATTAATGACTCGGGAAAGATTGTCGATCATTTGTAATACATTATAACCCATCACAAGTCTTACACTGCATGTCTCATTTGCTCGACAGATTATCTCCTTGGTCAGTTAAACAATGAGACTCACTACTGGGGTGATTTTTGCCATATCTATTATAGAGCTTGTCACTACTGAGTAGGAAACTACCTCCAAAGCATTATCCATATTGAGCTTCGAGATGGCTTTTGATGTTTGGAATCACCAGTTGAATTTTTTTTAGGATACCAATCAGACATCTATGACATCTTTGTCAGTCATCTCTATTGTTTTCTACCGACCAGATGTATATTGTGTTGATGTCCATGTACGATATGATATTATTCTCTGGCTTGTGTCTTATACTTTTCAAAGTCTTAATTACTTGGTCGGATTGTTGCCTTTGTCAGCGACACCCTTCGTAGTGCTGTTGAGTAGGAAACCCTTAAGATTCATAACTGAGGTGATTTGCACTTTACCTTTCACAAAGCTTATTGCTACTGAGTAGGGAATCACCTCTCAAGCTTTAATCAATTTAAGCTTTAAGACCAATTTTTATGATGTAGGAGTATTATGGGCTATTCTGTTGATCAGACTACTTTGAGGTCACTTTTGGTGTTGCTTCTTGGATTCGGATTTTCCAAGTGTCAATTGAACCCGAGAAAAAAATTAAAGAGATTTAAGTGTGTCATGATACAAGATTAGTTTTGTGATAGTACTCCTTTCATTTGTTAAATAAGGTGTCAGCCACTCGGAGTTGACCGAGTGCTGCACAGGTATGGTCGGTTGACCTATTTCGACCATTGAGAGCAGACCATCTATTTTGTGGTATATGCCTCCTAGCCAAAGCCTCCAGGAAGAACAAAAAAAAAAAAATAGTTTTTTGGCTTCAGATCTGCTGTTGTAGGAATTCCTTTCTGCGTTTCATGTTAGAAGTGTCTTCGGGATGTACTTCTCCTCCATTCCTTCTTGTTGGTAGCATACTCCACGCTCACGACACCTTTTAGAATATTCAATCCAAATTTTTCCTGTAAGGCATGCCCAAGTATCAAAACGATAGAAACCGTGAGTGATGTAGAGAAAGAGACCGAGAGGGTGAAAGAGAAGAAAATAGCACACATAGAATTGTTCGGTAAAGGCAAATTGGGGTATGTCTGGGCTGTGTCAAAAACTCGGAGACAAAAAAACCCCTAATAAATGCTATGACCCCTCTATTTATAAAAGATAGAGAGATTAAGTGTATAATTAGATGCTTGATCCTGTTTCAATAAGAGCATTACCAGTTATTATTATCTTTTGGTGTGCATATGACTTTTCGTATTTACAACTACTTTTGGCACATTTTCGTATTGATGCCGGTTGACCTTTGCTTTGGGAAGTCGGTCTTCTTGTTGAGAGAGATTCACGTTGATACTTGTGAGTTTGTTGGGGTTTAGGCTTCGTCCGATTGTCGGCGTGCATGCCAACAGTCTATTGAAGGCTCGTGTGTCCCTTAGGTCATCAGACAGGCCCTCAGTCTATTAGCAGTCCTTTGGCCGGCTGTCAACCCTTTGTTTGACTGGTTGGACATTTATTATGGACCGCTAACTTTGGCCGGCTGTCAACCCTTTGTTTGACTGGTTGTCAGTTGAATGGACGTCTTCAGTTGGTCGGTTTCACGAGAACATTTATCTTTATCGTCAGAGGGAGGATCCTCATTATGCCCCATTTATTATGGACCGCTAAATTGTTTCGATATTCATGCAAATCATTTTCGAGCGTATAATATAACAATAATAATTATTATTATTGTTGAACAAGATAATATTGAAGAATATGGGCTTCTCAAAATTTTTCATTCATCTTACAAATTCGCCACTCATGAGAGCATGCTGATACTTGTACCACATAATATTAAAATAAGAAAAGAAAAATAGATTCATTCTATCAGAGGTCTCCGGGATCACAAACAGCACTGTTGTAGTGCCAGATTTTACACGATTGCTTCATAAAAGCTACCGAAGCAAGAAAAGCTCTGAATGGTAGCCGGTGGCGTTGTGCACGCGCGAAGCTGCAAACAGTACGAGAGCATTCATTGCGTGTGAGTTATGGCCACGGGATCCAAAATGTACCCGTTTCGGTTTCATAATTCCTCAACCCGGTGGCGGTTTTACTGATTCTATATTTAATTGATTTTACCACCAAAATATCTTTTAAAAAAAAGAATGCAAGTAGATAACGCCACCAATAAATTTTCATCCATCAGCACGAATCTCAGTGTAATTTTTTAAATAAAAAACATTCAAACTCCGATTAAGAGTCATTTGAAGCTCCGATTTCAGCAAAATTATAGTCAAACTGATCGGCTCGATGAGACGGATCTAATGATATAAAAGTTAGTCCAATCCGAGTCAAATCAGACTCGGATTAAGTCATTAAACCACTACTATAGAATTTTCGGAGGCATTTTAAAGGTTAAACGGATGTCGAATTTAGCGAGTTTATAGTCGAATCGAGCGTCTCGAAAAGACAAATCCAACGAGTCCAAGATTGCTCAATTCCGATATCGTTAAGGCACTCAAACGTCCATCAAACGTCATCAGATCAAGGGAAGCTCTTCGGGCCGTCCGATCAAAATGGTTCATATTCCTTCATTAATTGCACTCAAAACACTATAAATAGAACCTCACCCCTCACATGAAAAGGAGGAGGCTTAAGAGAGAACTTGAGGTTTTGAGAAGGAGCTCAAGTCCAAGATCATCCTCGCCATCGTCGGTCGCCGCCGACCGCCACTGACCGTCAACAACGACCGCCGACCTCTGTCGACCACCGCCGACCACTGTTGAACGCCGCCAATCACCGCTGACCTCTGTCAATGACCTCTGTCAATTCCCGCCGACCGTCATCGACTGTTGTTAGCCACCGCTGACCTCCGTCAACCACCGCTTACTAGCGTCATCAGCCGACGTTGTAACGTGAAAATCTAGTACCCCTTTCCCGCCTGTGGGACAAGGGGCATTTGTAATCATCAACTTAGAGTGGATTTTTTCAACTGGGCCAGGACTCGTGGTTTTTTCCCTTTTTACGGGGTTTCCACGTAAAAACTTCTGGTTTGATCACAGCTCGATTCATTTTTACTGAGTGTGTGCTGAATTCTCGTACAACGCTAAGACGATAATCCATTACTCTACCGCCACGAATTTTTTAGCACGCATTAGTTTGGCGCCGTCTGTGGGAAACGAATCACCATTCGATAATGTCTTCAGCTCTGAGACGTTGAATCCCTACTTCATTTCCCGATGATATAGATCATCCAATTAACAAAGGAATTTTTTTTGCATATTGAAGATCATCTCCAAAGCATTATTCAATATGGGGGGCAACTTTCATTGCAATCTCGGAAGGTCGTTTACGTCAACGTCCCGTGCACGATTGTAATTGGGTTGTCTTCTCACATCTTATTCAGACACAAAGTATGTCACAACTTCTTCCAGACTGGGGAGGCAACCTTCACTGCAGTCTCAAAATATCATTCATGTTAATGTCCCAGGCACGACTGTGATGGGATGTCATTTCATATTTCATTCAGATTACAAGTCTACGAGAATCGCTCCTAGAATGGGGGCAATCTTCACTGCAAAATAGCACTTCCTCAACGCCCTTCATTGTACTAGAGTTTCTCTTTAACCAAATCAAGAAACTGATCTCTTCAAGGCTCCATACATAGGCTGCTTTACAAGCTCACATGAAAAACGCCCCCGAGGGGCAAGAGATTCAAAAGCAACAACTGAAAAATTGTCAAACACTTTTTCTTAAGTATGACTGCAACCATATTTCCAAGAAATTATACGGTCCATTGCAATCTACACCCAGTCTCAAGAAATGCAGAACATCTCTGACACCTCATTCTGGGATTAATCGATCCAATCGAGACACCTCATTCTGGGATTAATCGATCCCAGGGGGACTCGATTCGACCTCTTCCATTACAGCTACAGACTTCGACGTACAGCCTCGACGTACAGCCTCAGATAGGTCAAAAATCCTTTGTGGATTTCCTTTGACCTCTTCCATAACAGGTTACGGTCGTCAAGCAAAAACTTCTACCAACAACCTAGGATAGGTCAACCATCTTAAGTGGATTTCATATGACTTTGTTCATTAAGAGTTAAAACCGTCGAGCATCTCCAGTTATACAACTCAGAATTGGTCTTACATCCTTAATGGATTTTTTTTCTTTCAACCATGCCTCTGGAAATCCTCTAAGAGGAGAGTCTCGATGGGAAGCTAGTAGTGGATAGAGTCCTCAATAAAAAGACTCCACAAGAGCAAGTGGTTGATAGGGTCTCCACTCAAAGCTCCTATAAGGCATAAGTCTGAGAGGGCACAACTTTAGAGGATGCTCGTCTTAAAGGAATTTTGCAAGGTTAAGATGCCACAATAACCGTGAAAGCGACAAAGAAATACATTATGAAATACATTATCATCATCTACGCGACAAAGAAATACATTATCATCATCTACAAATGTTACATCAGATGATTAAAAAGGCTACAAATACCAACATATATTTGTATAAGGGCTACAACAGATCAGCTCATCTTCGAGCAAAGTCGGCACCGCAGCTCTGCACCATAACTCGGCACCGCATTGTAGCATCGCAACTCTGCATTGTAACTCTTCACCAGAGCTCTGCATCGTAACTCTGCACCGTAACTCTGTGCCACAACTCCTCACTGCAACTCTTCACTGCAACTCTTCTCTGCAACTCGACACCGCAACGTGTCGCCCCGGCGCTACGCCGCAACGCCTCGCCCCCACGCACCGCCGCAACGCGCCCTGTCGCTGTGACACCCCGACGCGATGCTCTGCTGCAATGCGTCGCCACGACACATCGCTACGACACACTGTCGCAAAGCGTCGCTTCGCCGCAATGCCCCGACGTCATGCGTCGCTACAATGCGCCACCGCAAGAGTCAAGTCACTGCAATGCCCTGCCACAACGCGTCGTCGCGATGTCTTGTCGCGAAGCACCACCGCAACGAGTCACGTCAATGCGACGCCCCGCCACAACGTGTCGCCGCAACGCCTTGCCCCCCATGCACCAACACAACGCGCCCTGTCGCTGTTACACCCCACTGCAATGATCCGCTGCAACGCATCGCCGCGATACATAGCTACGACAAACTGTCGCAAAGCGTCGCTTCGCCGCAACACCACGACGCACCGCTGCAATGCGCCATCGCAATGAGTCAAGTAACTGCGATACCCCGCCGCAAAGCGTCATCACGACGTCTCGCCGCGAAACACCACCCAACGCATCACTGCATCGCCCCGCCGCGACGCTGCAATACATCACCGCAAAGCTTCACAAGGACTCTTCCTTGCGACTCTCCACTTCAACACGTCGCCATGAGATACTGTCGCAACGCATCGCGTCACCGCAATTCCCTGCCACGATGCATCGCATCGCAACGACACCCCAACGCCCTGCCACGATGCTCAATCGCGCCACTCCGCCACAACACGATGCGA
>NW_018164492.1:328409-357092 GCF_001263595.1 Phalaenopsis equestris
GCCGCAACGTGTCGCAACACACCACAACGCTCCCCCAGAACGTGTTACATCGCCTCGATGCTCCGCCACGACACTCTGTCGCAACGCGTAGCGCCGCGGCGTCATGCCGCCACAATGCACTGCTGCAATACGTCGCGTCATCACGACGCTTCTCCGCAATGCCTCGTGTTGCTACGATGCACCGCTCAACTCTTCGCCGCAATTCTGCACCGCAACGCTTCACCGCAACAATTTGTCGCGACACTTTGCTGCAACGATTCACCGTAATTCTGCACCGCATTGCTTCGCCGCAACAATTTTTCGCAACTCGTCATCACGATACACTACCGCAACTCGTCATGTTGCCCTGACGCACCGCCGCAACGCGTTCTCACGCCACAACGCATCGCTGCGACGTACCACCACAACTTGTCGCGTTGCTGCAACACCCCACCACAATGCTCCACCGCGACACTGCTCAGCAACTCTTCACCACAAGTCTTCATCGCAAGTCTTCCCCGCAACTCGTCGTGTCGCCGCGACGCCCCGTCGCAACGCGTCACCACGCCGCATGTCGCAATGCGTCGTCTCCGCATAAAGCCACAGCACTTCGCCGCGACACATCGCTCCACTGCAACATTTCGTCGCAACGCTCTGACGCAACTCGTCGCAGCGATGCACTGCCGCAACTCGTTTGTCGACTTGATGCACCGCTGCAACGCATCCTCGCCGCTCACAGCCACAACGCTTCGCCGCAACACTTCGCCACCGCAACGCGTCGCCCCGACCGCCGCCCCGCCGCAACGCGTTGAGTCGCCATGATGCCCCGCCGCGACGCTTTGCCACAATGAGTCACGCCGCACCGCGACGCTCCCACACAATGTGTTGCATCGTCACAATGCTCTGCCACGACAAGCCGCCGCAACGCATCGCAGCAACGTGCCACCTCAATGTACCGCAGCGATGCATCGTCACGACACACCACATCGACTCTATCCCCTCTCATTTGGCTCTATTTATAGGCTGAAAAAGTGATGTAGCATTAAATGCACATTATAAAAAATAATTAAAATAAAACTTTTCATTTCATATTCTTTTTACTTTTGCCTTTCAAATTCTGCTTTTATGGCTCAAATTATAAAAAATAATAAAAAAAATTTTTCATTTCGTATTCCATTTAATTTCGCTTTTTGAATTCTATCATTTTAATTTTAAAAATCTGCTTGAATTTATTTTTACTTAAATTCTTCTTTAATCATTCCAATTCCTGCTTCTCCATATTCCATTTAATTAATCCTCCCATGGCCCGCTAAGACCTGCTTCAGCTCTCCATATTCCCATTTAACTTGTGACTTAGACCGTTCAACTCTCTCCAATGTGGCCCACGATTTTAATGCTTAACTCTGGCCCTCTTCGGTTTCCACTCTCCGTGACCCGCTTCAAATTCCTCTCTTGACCCGTCGGGTGTCGGGTGGCAGTTCTGTTTCTGGATCCACGGGTCATATTTTAGGCTGGATATAGAATATGTGTTTGCTTTTGGACAAGTATGATACCATTAAATATGTGAGAAAATATAAACCCTTAATATTATATAATCATGATTTGTATAAATACATGACTTTGATATATACATTACATTATTATGGAAGGAGTATGACTTTATAACGTATGCTTAATCCTGAATTTTGGAAAGGTAACTACTCAGTTTTATATAAGTAATAAAATAAATGTTTAGTATTGATACACCACAAATAAATTGTCATCATTCGGCACGAATCTCGAGCATGACACGAAGTTTGATGTCATCTTTTGAGCAAGAAACATTCAAACTTCAATTAAAAGTCATCAAGAACTCTGATGTCAGCAAACTTATGGTCAAACTGACCGGCTCGATGAGACGGACCTAATAATATAAAGGTTAGTCCAATCCGAGTCAAATCAGGCTCGGATCAAGTCATTAAACCACTACTACAAAATTTCCGGAGGTATTTTAAAAGTCAAACGGATGTCGAATTTAGCGAATTTATAGTCAAATCGAGCGTCTCAAAAAGACAAATCCAACGAGTCCAAGATTGCTCAATTCTGACTTTGTTAAGGCACTCAAATGTCCATCAAACGTCATTAGATCAAGGGAAACTCTCCGGGCCGTCCGATCAAAATAGTTCATATTCCTGCATTAATTGCACTCAAAACCCTATAAATAGAGCCTCACCCCTCACATGAAAAGGAGGAGACTTAAGAGAGAACTTGAGGTTTTGAGAAAGAGCTCAAGTCCAAGATCATCCTCGCCATCGTCGATCGCCGTCGACCACCACTAACCGTCGACAACGACCGCCGACCTCTGTCGACCACCACTGACGGTCGACAAAAACCGCCGACCTCTGTCGACCACCGCCGACCACCGTTGAACGCCACCGATCACCGCTGATCTCTGTCAACTACTGCCGACCGTCATCCACTGTTGTTAGCCACCTCAACCACCGCTTACTAGACGTCATCAGTCGACGTTGTAACCTGAAAAGCTAGTAACCCTTTCCCGCCTGTGGGACAAGTGGCATTTGTAATCATCAACTTAGAGTGGATTTTTACAACTGGGCCAGACCCCGTGATTTTTTCCCTTTTTACGGGGTTTCTACGTAAAGACTTCTGGTGTGATCGCAGCTCGATTCATTTTTATCTGAGTGTGTGTTGAATTCTCGTGCAACGCTAAGATGATAATCCATTATTCTACCGCCACGAATTTTCTAGCACGCATGACAAGTATTTTTTTTATAGCCTTAATTTGAGAATATAATTTAAAGTTGGTATAAATTGTCATAAATTATGCAAAGATAGCTAAAAGAGAGGTTTAGGAGCTTATGAAGTCTAGACATGCTCAAGTTAAAATGTTAAATAGTTGACTATATGTAAGTTGGCTTTAGCTCGTAGAAAGATAGGCAGGACCTGATACAAAAAAATGAGGTCAACACTTGTGTGCCTCCTCCAAGTGGTAATTTGAAGCTTCATCAGGTCTTTGTATGAGTGAAATATTGTCCCATAACTTTGAAATGGAGTATTGCAACCTATGAATCGCCAGGAAAATTAGTGCCAACGGTTGTCCTATACCACAGTGCATGTAGTTTGTCCCAAGCCCTAATTTTCTTATAGTGCTTGTAGGCGAACTTCATGACTTTCCTTGACCATGGGAGGCTTTCTACGGATGTGTGGTGACTTCCAATAATTAAATTTGGCACCAGACACATTTCACATTTTGAATGACCCTCGCGAAGGCAGGTTTCCCCGTGTAAGGCTTAATTGTCGCTGACCCTAGCTCCTTGCCCTGAACAAGTGCTAGAGAGTCCCGAGTGGGTGTCTTGAGCTAGTGAATGCTACTGGTGAACCGTAAACCATTTTGAGTCATGCAGGTGGACAATCATCACTCGTGACATCCAAAAATTATGTCAACAAAGGATCCTCAAGAAGTGTGTTGCGCCGCTGAGGCACAATGCACTTGTTGGAGGCATCCTAAAAGAAAAGTCATTCCTAGTAGTCGAGGTGACATCCCGAGAAATTACTAAAGAAAACTTGATTAGGCTAGATATATTTGATAGGGAATGGTCAAGGGGGTGGCTAGTCTAACAACATCGGCTAACTTCAAAGAAGCCCGCTAACCCAACTTTACTGGACATAGCTAGGGGAGGTGGTCAGTAGCCGAAGCTAACTATCCACCAAAAAGGTCAACCAAGCCAGATAAATTGGATAGGGTATGGTCAAGAAAAGTCCTATATAAGCAGATCGATCTGTCTGACCTATTTTTCAAAATGACAGAATCAATATAAGCCTCTATCAGACCTCAGTCGTAATGGTAAATAAGAAGGCTCGATCATCTCGTGTGATCCAATTTCTCTTGTTATGCATCTTCTGAAAGGGACATCAATTGTAAGTCTAACCAATCCTCTTGAAAAGAAGCACCCATCTCTTCAATCAGATATCTATAAAGCACAAGAAATCCTGATTTAGAGTGGTGACTGGCTAGTGATTTAATAGTATGATCAATCGAGAAGGCCCAATCATTCATAAAAGCAGATCAATATAAGCCTCTATCAGACCTTTTATAACTTCATTCATAAAAGCAGATTGATCTGTCTGACCTATTTTTCAAAATGACAGAATCAATATAAGCCTCTATCAGACCTCAGTCGTAATGGTAAATAAGAAGGCTCGATCATCCCGTGTGATCCAATTTCTCTTGTTATGCATCTTCTGAAAGGGACATCAATTGTAAGTCTAACCAATCCTCTTGAAAAGAAGCACCTATCTCTTCAATCAGATATCTATAAAATACAAGAAATCCTGATTTAGAGTGTTGACTGGCTAGTGATTTAATAGTATGATCAATCGAGAAGGCCCAATCATCTCGGTGACCACATGTTGTTCTCTCGCGTGAAAATTTAACTAGAAAGTTTCCATGGATGGAGGCACCCTTCACTTCAATCAGGTGGCTATAAAACACATAATATCTTGATTGAGAAATGGAAACTGCTCATTGACTCAATAATATAGATAATTGAAAATGCCTGATCGTCTCGTGTGTCACGGTCTCTAATTTTTGCATGTTGGTTTTTGACAATGAGGTCACCTCTAGTCGCAAGAAAAACTGATCTCTATCTAACCACATTCAAAATGATAGATGTGGGGAACTCAAAATTTTCCTGACCTTGGTCAAAATTACAAAAATGGGAGGAGGCCCAATCATCTCGTATGACCTCACGTCTCCTATTCTGTTCTCTCGATAGGAACCTGATTGTGAGTCAGACCGACTTCGATGGAGAAGAAACACTCACCACTATATTCAAGTGGCTATAAAGCAAAAAATACTCAAAACAATGTGGTAGCTGGCCAGCCAGATGAGGTGCCCTCACAGAACTGACTATAAATTTATATAGTTCTAGATGCACTCAACCTATATAGCTAGGTGACTAGGAATGTCTGAATACAAGATACCCTCATAATAGAATAGACTTAAAAGGGCATATGGTCTGAGAAGTATTGAAATGGCTAACAAGCCAGACATGACAACATATTCTCATAAGAGGGCTAACTAGAGCGACATACAGCTCAAGAAATATCGTATCAAACAACCAAGGAGCCAAAGACCTCAAAAGATGAGAAGTCAAGATAGTGTATTCTAATGAAAGAGTTGACTAGAGCTTTATATTGCTCAAGAATCGACATAACAAGTGGCTAAGAAGCCAAAAGCATCAAAAGATGAGATACTCTCATAATAGAGTTGACTTAGAGGCCATATGGCTCAAGTAACACCATACTATGTGGCTACAAAGCTGAAAGCATCTGGAGATGAGATGGTCTCATAATGGAGCCAACTGAGAGGTCATTTGACCCGATTAACATCGAAGTAGGAGAATAAAGAGCCAAAGATGTTTGAAGATGGGTTTTTCTTAAAATGGAGCCAACTAAGAGGTCATATGGATCGAGTGACATTAAAGTAGGTGGCTAAAATAGCCAAATAATTCTGAAGATGAAATGTTCTCTTAATGGTGTCGACTGATTGGTCATATGGCTCGAGGAACATTGAAGGTATAGGGCTATAAATCTGAAGATGCTCTCAAAGAAGAACCAGCTAAAACACCATAAGGTTCAAGAGGCTTGAAAATCAAATGGCTGCAAAACCCAACTTGCTTCAAAATGAGGTCTTATCATGAAGGGTTGGCCGAGTGAAAATGATAGTTCCACTAAATGGGTCATCCGATGATCATAGAAGTGTGCATTCTAATTGAAATAGTATACGAGGTATGTATCATAATTATATAACAAACAAGTAGAGGATATGTATCCTACTCGAACATATCAAATGACACATGAGGTATGTATCCTGGTCATAAAGCAAATAGGACAAGAGTTATGTATCTTGCCTATTGAAAAAAAAAATCAGAAATCAAGGTACTCCGACAAAACATGGTTCGGTGGTAAAATCGATATGACATGTACTCGAATTGGCAGGCCAAACCAACTAAAACAGTCAACACATTCAAGTAGGATAGGAGGTAGGTATCCTACCTATAGGTATCAAATGACACATGAGGTATGTATCATGACCTTGTGAGGACTCGTCCCGCCCAAATGCACATGATCATAAACGAAGGATTTATGAAGTTGACACCACTACTTGAAGATTTTAATCCTCGACAACGACGCCAAAAACTTGATCCCGATATGTTTTTTATGTAACATCCCAATATTTTGTATGTGTAAGTATTTATGAAGTCGACACCACTACTTGAAGATTTTAATCCCCAATAATTGCACCAAAAACTTGATCCCAAGCAAAGTAAGATTTTAATTATATATTTAAATTATAGGGATTCTACGCAAGTATACGCATCATTATCAAGTAATATAGCATTTTTTGATTAAGCCGCGAATATCGATCCCATGGAGATCTAGGTTATTCACAACGGCTTTCAGGAGAAGTTATAGTCTAGAATAACACACCCTGACTTGAAAGGTCGATAAAGGTTTGGTTTTGATTATATTCTACAATTATCACTACAATACTACTTCTACTGCTAAACTAAAATACTTAGTGAAAATCAAAAAGTGGGGTTTAATATATTAAAAATTTTCCTCATGCAATGAAATTAGTGACATGTGTAAAAGTAAAACAAGTAGGGAGAGAGATTGTGACAAATAGGAGCAATTGTATTCTTTACCCTTACTAGAGATGCTATAAAGAACATTGGTTAATCTAAAGTTTGAATAGTTTTGAAGACGGGCATATACTAGCTCTCACTTTAGAGTTCCCTCTTATCGATCCACCTGGAGGCTAACATCTCGCATCAAAACCTAAAACAATAGACCAAATTAGAGGGCTTTAGCCTGTCACTCTAAATTCATCTAATTCTACACCCATTAAAGAGTATTTCCCTATTTATTTGTACTTAATTATATGGATTACATTCTCATCCATACAATCTCATGTGATTCTACCACAGTTGATTGAGACAACACCATCCTGGATCTTACATGTTCTCACAATAGATTTTAACATGAAATAGATCTTAACATGAAATTTGATCAAGTTTACATGTAAATGAAGAACAAAGTAAAATCATCACAATATATTATCACTCTACTTAATTCTATATCATACACATGCATAATAATTCATTATAAGAGGGAAGAGAAAAGAAAACTACTCACTACACATGAAGAAACAACAAGAACTTTTCAATGAACATGACTTTGAAACCATACAAACAAGGTACAAAATTCAAATCAAAATATAATAAAAATACTTATCTTTGATAGAAATCAAACTCTCCTTGTATAGCAAAAGTAATTTCCTTACAATCCTCTCCAAGAACAAAGCGAAAAGAAAAGAAGAAATCTCTCACTCTCTCTCTTTCTCTCTCATCTTGTCGCCCCACTTGGGGCTCACACCCAAGCCTTATTCTTCTTCTCCAAGTCTTCTTCTCCTCTTCCAATTTATTCAAGAGTCCAAGAATCATTTTAAAAACATTTCCAAGCCTTAATTATAATTTCCCAAGAGATGCTTAAGTGTCTCTTTAAAAATGTTTATATTCATTGAATCTTCCAAAAGGTGTCTCAAGTGCCTCTTCAAAACTCCTTATAACCACCCAAAATCCTTCTAGAAAGTCTCTTTTATCATTTCCAACGAATTTCCCAAGAGACACACGAAGCAATACTTCAAAAATCACCCAAATCCGATGTATATTCTAGACAATATGTTAAAAATCATTTTTGGCGCTTAAGCACCGATTTTGGGCGCTTAAGCGCCCTCCTCTCTGTCCGAGTGGTGCCTAAGCGCCAGACACAGACACTTAAGTGTCCGGTTTCAACCCCTATGGCTCCAATGTGCCCCGGTTTGACCCGATTTTCTCCGGTTTGCTCCATTTTTTTTCCTTTTGTTGCAATCACTCTAAATTCTTCAGTTTGATGTATCTACAACCAAAAACACAAGAAAACATACTTTTAAAGTGTAATATCATAAACATACTCAAGAAAACATACTTTTAAAGTGTAATATCATTATAAAATATAACATAAAAAATAGTATATTTTTAGGCACATCAGTGGGTCTAGGGTTTTGACCAGGTGAAAAACCTAAATTGACTACCAGAGGCTAGACATGCCTTAGGTGAACTTAAGCTGACCTTTAAAGACTAGACATGCTCTAGGTCACTCAAATCAATCCAAAATCCTAGGAACTTGCATATGGATCATAGGAACCACCATGACCTCTAAATTCACCTTGGGAGAGGGGTCTACCTCAACTGATCCCTGGCCTCACCAGAGGCCTCCCTAAACCAATCAAACCCTAAAAATCACCTCAAACCTTAATGTGCCCTTTTAAAACAAAGTTTGATGGCACCTTAGGACCAAACCCTAAAAATCACCCCAAACCCTAATGTGCTCTTTTGAATCCAAAATTTGATGTCGCCTGGGGTTGGTCAAAATCAATTGGGCAAACCCTAATTTTGACCAAATTTGGACCCATTGATCACGTCCTCATCTAATTGAACTTTACCCACATGGCCATGACAACACACCATGTGGTAAACTCAATCACCACCATGAAAACTTCTATAATTCCTTTAATTAATTAAAAGGACCCTTTAAAATTCCATTACGATTTAGGCTAGGATGAAACCCAAACCCATGGCCTAAACTTATGGCCTATAAACCATTCCTAATGAGTTATTCACTTATGACCCAACAACAACCATGACATAAGGATGAAATACTCAGTCAAATCAACTTCAAATTCTTTTTGATTGATGACTTTAGTACCACCAATGATGACTCGCCAAAGGATGTACACATGTCATCTAGTCTAACTTCCCTTAGACCAATCATCCCTTCCTTGGACCACCTTTTGGTGAGTCAAACAAAATCCTCGTTGAGCTATATTATCCATCTAAAACCCTTCCAATGAGCTCAAAGCTTTCTCCAAGTATTCTTCTTCACCATGCTCACCACCATGATGAGCCCACCATGGAAACTAGAAAATTAACTATCTACTGCTCAAATCTCATTGAGATTTCTCTGAGACTCCTTGAGGTGCCACCGAAGCTTCTCTAATCAATATCAAGCTCTCCCATGGCTACTTAAAGAGAAAACTTAAGAGCATTGAGACAATACCAAGCTCTCTATTTAACCACCCAAACCTCTGCTATCCAACAGAGACAACCTTCTTCTTGACTTAGGCATTTAATCACTCATGTCCTCAGGCCACCAAGTCCACTAGAAATCCATATTTCTTCAACCATAATCTAGGAAAATTTTTGGCCTCATGATCCCTTCCAAAACTTAAATTATAACCTTATAAAAGCTTCATATGACCTCCACAATTCTTCCTCAATCAAAATTGAGATTTCTCAAGCCGTCCAGCCCATCCCAACACCAACTTGAGTCACTATTTGGTCTAGCTTACAACTAGGGACAATTTCAGTTCAAATAGAAACAAAGACAATGTTCGTAGCATCAAGGTAAAGCTCTCTATCAAACCTACTGGAGGTGACACCTCCTGGGAAAAGGTATGACTAAAAAATCCCTAAAACTATCCTCAGGTTTGGTCTTTTATGAAAGTAATGAATACATCGGCCTGGGTCAATCCTTTTAAACTTAGGTTGATTTAAACAAGTTTAAAAATAATCCAAAGGACAACCAACCTAACTCAGGTTAACTTAGATTAATTAGAGACTCAACTTAGTTCAGTTCAACCCAACTTGAATTAATCTAAAATCAGTTTAAATTTAGGTGACTGAATTTTAAGTAAGGATTTTCTTCTCATATGAGAACAAAAGCACACTTAGCCTTAGCCAGAAATATTTTGGGCTAAAGTTCTAACCAACCAATTTGATACAACATAAAATTCACTCTAAAAGACATTAAAACTTTTACTTGAACCATAAAAAATGAAACCTACTTTGAGAAGATATTTTGGAAAAGGCAACCCATGACTAATAATAAAATATCTTCCAGTCACTTGTGACTAATAAAATCGCAAACCCCAATGAATCCAGGACAATTGAACCATTGGATCTTGACCGGGCATTCCAAATAATAAAAATAAAAAGACAAAAAAATAATGGCTAATAAGTCTTAAGCAACCTAAAAAATTTCAACCCCTAAAATATGAAAAGGATATTATAACTTACATAAAACCTTAATGAACAAAGATCATCAAACGCAACTTGAAACCCAAATACCCAAATCTACAAAGATCTCTTAGACGAAGCAAACTATAGTTGCTGACAAGAATCTTCTGGTCAGAGTAGGTTTGACTACCTCTCAAACTAAGTAGAATAGTGTACCCATCAACCCTGGGATGACAATGACATTGACATCTTGACCGAGTTGTCTAAGAATTAAAAATTAACAAATAAACTAAATTAACAAACAAAAGCATAATTTTCTACTGACTTTGTTTTGCAATGCTGCTGAAAACAAAATTCGGATGTCACGCTTGATTTATTTTGCATGTTATTAAGGTATGTTATTTGCAAGGATGGACATTCAAAACCCAAAGCAAAAGGATGACTCAACTAAACCATCAACAACAAAACCAAAACTTTAGGATAATTCATAATCCTTAGGAATCCGTTATCCTTCGAATAGGACCTCAACATTCCTTTCCTTAACAATGACACTTGAACTTTGTGAAAACAAATTATAACCTCAATCGGGAGTTTTTTTTAGTAGCCTTAACTATTTAAGCTATAATTAACAATAGGGACTTGTCCTTATAGGAGGATGTGAACCTTATAACTGGTACATCAACCTGAATTCTTTGGTATTTTGCTTTCATAAGTTTTCTTTCATAGTTTTTTCTTCAAAACATACCGAAGTGATCTCACTTTTAATTTATGTTTTAGAGCCATCATTGTGAAAATTCACCTTATGAAGGCTTCCCATACACCTTTTTTGTTTTTTCCTATTATTATGTGCCCCAGTCCTCTGATTTATTATCTCTTAGCTCATCTATATGATATGCAACAAAGAATTATTCAAAGAAAAGGGAAACATAATAGAAACAAGCTGGTGACTTCTCAATGACAACAATGACAACAAGCAATAAATAAAGTGAAGATCGACGTCGCAAAAGAAGCGACGCCAGACCCTGCATCAAACAAACAACTGTACAACTAAAAATCCTGAGGTAACATGCTCGGAATATAGTTAGATATCAAGGCACTCTAACAAATCATGGATTGGTGGTAAAGCTGATACAACATGTCTCTTAATGTGTAAGAAAAAACCAACCAAAATAATTAAAACTATGAAATGAGATAGGAGGTAGGTATCCTGTATATGCATAAGTGAGTGACCATATGGCTAAATAGCTTGAGGTAATATGCTCAAAGCAGAGTCAGACATCAAAGTGCCCATGAAAAAAAAATGGATTGGTAGTAAGACCAATATACCATGTGACTGGACTTGGCAGACCAAACCAACCAAAATAGTCAAAACTATCAAATTGGACATGAGGTAGGTATCCTGCCCGTGAGCAACCTTACGATAAAATAGACTGAGGTATTACACTCAAACATAGTTGGACATCAAGGTACTCTAATAAAATATGGATCGGCTGTAAAATTGATACGATCCACTTGGCAAACAAAACTAACCAAAACAGTCAAAAAATGCTTGACACTTGAAGTGATATGGCAAGGAAAGATGCTTCACTCAAAGGGCATCAATCTTGGTTCATCGAGGTTAAACTATCAACCATTAAAACTTTGTCTGACATCAAAGTGCTCTGAAAAAAACATGGATCGATGGTAAAACTAATACGTGCTTTGATCTTTCTATACCTACGCGAGAAGTTGTCAGTGATAGAAAACCAGTTGTAGAAAAATGATGTTCAAATCCATTCTTCTCAGAAAAGAGATGTCAAAAATACATCGATGATAATGTCATAATATCCAAGATGTCCAATACTACATCAATGATACCATTATTATAACAAGGACATCAAACAACATCTATCATAATCCATGTCATGTCTTTGTCATGTGCATTGAATTGATCCTTTGAGCTCTTCATCGTGTAGCAATCCCTTTTGCTACAGGGCCTATTGCGGAGACCTTGCACTTCGTGGTACTACCAGAGGCAAGCTCTTTCAAGTACAACTCATGTGCTCAGGTGCTTAAGGGGTCACGGTAACTCTAGAGGTTGCAATGCCTGAAGGTCCCTCTTAAGCTGGTGGTGGACTGGGCGCTTGTCAGACATATTTTTATGAGTGTGATTGAAATTCTTTGTCGGCCCACCTCTGGAATGCAATGTTTCATCACATCAGTCCCCTTTTCTTACTAGAATCAACACAAATCCAAGTGGGAAGGGTATCCAGAATGAGCCACTGAATTCTTTGGATTCTCTAATATGTATCGCAGTTCCAAATAATATGGAACATAAGCTCAGCAGAGAAACCATGCATAAGGATCTTTCAAAACCATGCATAAGTCGATATGTACGACTCCTCTTTTAAGAGGGAGGGCACATAACAAATGCCTCAGAGGGCGTAGGAGCAGCTCAATATGCACGGCTCCCCTTTTAATGGAGAGGGCACACAACAAACACCTCAGAGGGTGTAGGATCACGTAAGTTAATCCGAAAGAGGTGCTCAAAAGGATTGAAGGTTTTAACGCCTTCAGGAGCACAAAAAATGCTCAGGGATAAGGGAAAGGGTTCCCCCGACGGCAGCGATCGTGACCACCTTTCTGCTCTTCTGCATCACGGGGCAAAAAGGGACAACATTCAAAACAGGGAAAGGTTAAGATAACCAATCATAAAGTATAACAACATCGATGCATGCGATAATACAGTGACCGTACTGTCGAGGGTGAGAAAGAGATAGAATGCATTGAGTTTCTACCCCTAGTAATTGACACATAAACTGAAAACCAAGGTCTCACAAAAGGCTCAACTGTGACTCAAAGGAAGAGAACCAGGTCACGATAATATGAGTGAAACTCCTAGTAAGGAGAGAGGCTATAACCCAGAAGCGAAACTCCAAGTATGGAGAGAGAGACTCATCCCCAACAAAGTCACCATTTTTATTCCATTCATTTTTCTCTTTTTTATTTTAAAAGGAGTCGCCAGCTTGTCAATCGTCGTATACTTCCTTTATTTGAATAAATCTCTCTCCCAAATCATATAGCAATTCGAAGAGGAGAGGAACCGAATAAGAAGGGACATACAATTAAAAGGCTAACAAGAAACAAGTAAAATGTGGAGAGTCTACGTGTGATAAATTTCACAGGGATAGACCAAGTATGTCCGCCCAAATAAGATTGGGCGAAGACATCTTAAGCAAATATCCGCGAAAGAAGTATCTATGTAGACTACCCATAACTAGAGAGTCAGGTATACGTACCTGTTCTGGGGTCAAGAGCACTCCCAAAGGTACGTGTTCCCACTGGTTAATTTCATCTTCGGAGATACCCAAGAATACTCTCAATAAAAGGAGTTTTATTTTATATTATCATATACCTAGGGTATAGGCAATCAACAGAAAGTTATTCCGTGTGGGAACAGTCCCAATGCTTCAAAGCTGACGCTAAGCCATCGGGCAGAGAGTGAGTCTCTCACATCTCAAATAGGTAGCGGCTAATCGGTACACGGGGCTCACAAAATAACCTAAATCATCTTGATGGGGATATCCCAACATGTCAAAGCGCGTCTGGGCTATAAGGGCAAAGGAAAAATCATCGTATCCTGAATAGGCGACAACTCATCAGCATCAGGCCATAAAAAATTATATCGACGAAGTCAAAGGAGTGAAAGGGCTCAAAGGGGCACAATAAAAGGAAGGTAGAGGTAAAGTAGAGGTAAAGGGGCCGGGGTACCACGGACCCGTCATCCACAGCTACAAGGACCCTAATTCTACCTGGACGTGAAGGTAGTCAACCCAACACGTCCTGAAATTCCTGGTCAGCAATCCGTGAATTGCATCATCCACGGGAACCTCAGTAGCCCTAAGGTTAGAGGAAGAAACTCTATCCTATGACTATAAGCTGGAGCTTTAAGAGGTGGGACTTATACCTGCTGAAGTGGCAAGGATGCCTCAGGAAAGAAGAGAAAGTGGAGGTTCAACTACAAAGCTGGAAACATTCCAAACAAAAGGACTTATACTCCGTCTAGGTCAGGGATCCTTCTAACACCCTAGGCGCACTAGACAACCACCTATATGAAGGTATGTTGGGTCAATCAGTTTGGAGAAGTACATGGACTCCTTCTTGGGACATGCAAATATGAATGCAATTATCTAGAATGGTCCTAAGTATTGTGGAGGCCCTATTAATATATGCAGGAAAGTAAATATTTCAATTTTTAAATCCTGAATATTTTAATCCTAAATTTTAATTATCTTGGATATTTTATTTAGTATTTTAATTCATAAAGAGTCTATATTATATCGTGAAATCCCAGATAAATCACAGAAAGAAAACAAGGAAAACACATGCAAGTGTAAACATGCAACATGATGCAAAAGCAAAACAAGCCAAATCAAAATAATAAACAGGTCGGTGCCACTGGGTCGGCAACATATCCCAGAAAAGAAAAAGGCAGTCGGACTCCGCATATACATGCTTGGTCATAATTATATACATCAATATAAAATGCAAAATTAAGACACGAAGCACGAGCATCTGCTCCTGGTCTCCTCCATGTGGTTCCCACTTCTAACATATCTGAACCTGTGTTCGTATCTTATTTCTGCTACAGGATTCTCCTAAATTCTAAAAAGTACATAGGAAAAAGAAAAGACACAATCCTGCATGAAAACAAGTGTCAGCGGAAAGCTCACATGCAAATAACGTATCATGAACCATGTCTTAAAGGTAGAGGAGCTAATAGCACATGCAAGAAAAAGGGTCAGAAATCTTTACTTGCTCCCTCAATAGCGGTACCTGTGTGTGTGTGTGTGCATATAAATAGGCATGACTCCTTGCAAAAGAACGCCCTAATATGCTACCACACATATGCAACATGCCATATGCAACATGCAGCACACATATGCAACATGCAGCCACACCACAAGCATAATGTAAAAGAAAGATACCTGGCTAGGGAAACTAATCCAACAAAGAAAAATAGTCAGACATCAAAAAGACTATCTAGAACCCTAAATCCTAGCCTAGCACACCATCTAACAAAAAGTGCGTCAAACTAGTATCTAAGTGCGGGAAAAGTCTGGTATAGTATGACTTTAACGGGGTTGCCATGTCGGTGTCACAGGTGTCACAAAGAGAGGTGACGCAAGTTAGATCTATTAGATCTTTAGCACAGTCACAATAATTTCAATCTCAATGACTTAACTCGTATTGGTCACCAGGATAAACCTAGCAAGCAATGCTCGTTAAGGCATCGTGACCAACACGGTGCCACTCTCCTAACGAGCCTAGCTCACTATCCATGCAAACATGCAAATGCAAATGCAAGCAAATCAAAACATATAAGTAGTGATAAAAAAAGTATACCATGAAGGTGGTGACTCGTAGGAATGGGCATGTCGTAGCGGTAAGGGCCCAAAAAGAGAAGCCCAAAAAGAGAATATGTTGGCAAGACAGTGACCCGAAGGAATGGGCATGCCATGATGACAGTGGTCCGAAAAGAGGGTATACCGGTAAGGTAGTGACCCGAAGGTGTAGGCTTGTCGTGACGACAACGGCCCAAAAAGAGGGTATACCGGTAAGGCAGTGACCCAGAGGAATGGGCATGACGTGACGATAGGCTCGAAAAGAGGGTATACCAATAAGGCAGTGACCCGAAGGTATGAGCATGTCGTGACGGCAACGACCCAAAAAGAGGGTATACTGGTAAGGCAGTGACCCAGAGGTAGGCATGCTGTGGTGGTAGGAGCCCGCAAAGAGAGTATACTAGTAAGGCAGTGACCCGATGGAATGAGCATGTCGTGATGGCATCGACCCAAACATATGGGTATGTAGAGGAGGCAGTGGCGCGGAGTTAGCCATGTCGTGGCGGCAAGATCCCGAAAAGAGGGTATATCGGTAAGGCAGTGCCCCGAAGAAATGGGCATGTCGTGATGGCAGCGACTCAAACAGATGGGTATGCCGAAGAGGCAGTGGCCCGGAGGTAGGCATGCCGTAGCAGCAGTGGCCCAAAAAGAGGGTATGTCGGTAAGGCAGTGACCTAAAGATGGGCATGCCGTGACAACAGCAACCCGAAAAGAAGGAATATCGGTAAGACAGTGACCCGAAGGAATGCAACTCAAGTAGATGAAATCAATCATGCAGACAAACATGTACATGCACATACACAACATACAAAGGAGCAAGTGGTCGGTCGATCGTGATGAAACATCCGATCAATTTAAAGTGTTGTGCCAACCAGACTGGGGTAACCGGCTGAAACACAAGTGATATGAACAGTTTAGGATGACTGACTGAGGCACGAGTGGCGATGGTGCAAGTGCAAGTGCGAGGTATAAGGTGCAAGTGCAAGTGCGAGGTATAAGGTGCAAGTGCAAGTGTGAGGTATAAGGTGCAAGTGTCAGTGCAATGTGTAAATGCAAGGTGCAAAGTGCAGGTGCGATATATGTCATATAATATGTAACATGCAAGACATGCGCATGCAAACAATGAGGTGCAAATGACCACATATGATAGTGAGTTACACTCGTACTAACGACATCACTTGGGAAACCTAAGGTTTTAGACCCTTAGATATGCGACATCGCCGCCTCTTGCTTTGGAGAGGAAATGTGGGGAGTTTTCTCCCTGGATCTCTGAGGGAGAAACTCTCCACGACGTCACAAAATAGGCTAGCTATAAAGCTTTTCCCATTTCGTGAAATCCTCCAAACTTTGCAAAGCGAGAAAGTTACAAAGCTTTTCTCGCTTTACCAAGTCCGACCTCCCAACTTCTCCAAGGGGAGTGAGGGACTCCGACCCATCAAGGTTTATGCTAAGGCTCACAACAAAGGGAAGACACTTGGCTCTATAGAGGGTGTTCAGTTACGTAGGAAAGATCCTAACCTAAAGGCTCGCTCTAGAAAATCGATGATCAATCACATAAATACGTCATCGCGCCGACCCATGACGGTGCACGCACCACGTGTGGGCGATCAAACCCACATGCCTAGACACCAGTAAAACCTAGGGCCAACTAGAAGTTTAGAGGATCTCACCACTGTGACGGTTGCGGATGCGTTCTCTTTATGCTAAGGAAGAGCCCGCACGTCGAGCCACTAGTGTCTAGTCCGTGCGCTAGTGTTCCTTGCAGAACTTGCGCGGGACAACAAAAGGAGCTAAGGAGGGAGGGATCAGTGAGGTATGCAAAGTACCCAAAAAAATAATTAATTTTGGCATATAAACATATAAGCAATACATACCTTTGAGAAGATCACTCGAGCTTAAGCATCCTCAAACTTATTATGTAAGGAATCACAGAAATTTTGCATGAGATTCTATGCAACGAGCTCGCCTATATTGTTCCTTAACAATAGAAGATATCAGAACAAGTCGTTAGCATAATTTTTTTATGTGGTTTTTTTATAACAAAAGATCCACACATGTTTCGAGCCTATATTCTTTATGCCTCCTGATACACAAAAAATATATGTTTTTTTAGAGTCATATTTTATACTTATTTTTGGTAATATTGCACTTTAATGGAAGGTATTTTTTATGATTTATTGCAGATTATTGATTTTTAAGACTTGGAGCAAAAATGAAGCAAAAAAAATAAAATTTAGAGTCAAAATGGAGAATTTAAAAAAATGTTCAGCGTCGATGGCGCCAGATTGGGCGCCAACGATGTTGTTTGACAAAGAAGGCTGATTAAATTAAATGGCCTCTAGCGCCGCGGTGCCAGTGTCGGTGCAGGCCTTGTTTCTAGAAGATTCGATGAATTTGAATGTTTTTTGAAGAGTTTTTGGATGCACCTATTGGGGAACCTACCTTAGGCTCTATTTAGAGCTGAAATTTGATAAAAAACACCCCCTCGCACCATTTTGCATTTTTCCACGCACTCAGTTTTCCTCTTCGCATGTCTACATTCCACACCATTCCACACCATTAGTTAGTTATTGTCTTTATAGTTTTAAGTTTTTGTGGTGAGTTTAAGTGTGAATTCTTCTCTAAGAAGTGTTGGAGAGGAAGAGAAGTGAGAGATTTCTTCTTCCTACATTTCCTAAGAGAGGTTACAAGGGGTTTGCTTTGAAAAAGAGTTTCAGATAAGTGTTGTTTGTTTATTATTGTGTATGAACTTTCTTTTATATATAAAATTTATGTTTGGTTATATCTTTCTCATGAAGTCTGAGCAGTTTTCTTTATTTTTATCTCAACTCTGAGATATGATGAAATGAATAGATAATTTGGATGTGTCAATATTAAAATTTAAAATAAATTGTGATGGTTTTCTAACTCGGCTCTTAATTTACTTTTTCATCTGGTCAATTAAATTGTTAAAATATGTTGTGAAACATATGATCCGAAAAATAAAGTATGAGCTCTACAACAGAGTGATAATCAAATTTAAGTCCATGAAGGAATATTTCGTTCATGGAATTAAGTGCAAATAAATAGGAAAATATACTTTGTTGGGTGTAGAATTATAGATTTTCAGGGTGACAAACTAAAAATCCCCAATTTGATCTTAGTGTTTAAAAACTAAAGAGAGAGTTAGCCTTTGGGGGAAGGGAAGTAGGAGCTCTGGAATGGGAGCCAGTTTCCTCCTAGCCTAGCCATGAATTTAAGGACCAAACCTATGATTAGCCAATGATTTTCTATAACATTGAATCAGGGTAGATAATTAAAATTGCTCATATTTAGCACAATACAAATCTAAACCATTTATCTCATCTCATTTCACCAAAAACTCATTGTAGTGGGAAATATGTTTTTTCATATAGTAAAACTTCATCACATAAACATAGTTTAGTAGTTACTGTTTTAAACTCTGCAGTTAAGTTTTGCTAGTAGCTAATAATTTAGTTTTGTTAACATCTCACACATTCGAAGTTAGTGACAGTAATTTTGGTTTATTTCTATGAATTTCTTAGTTAATTTATCATTTCAAATTTAAATCTTCCCCGTGGAATCAATATTTGTGACTTAAACAGAAAGTCTTATATTACTTGATAATGATACATATACTTGCATAGAATCTCAATCTTAAGTGCTTAAAGTTATTATTAATAAAATACCACATCAATTTTTTGGCACCATTGTAAAGCAGAGTCAATTTTATAAATTTACACAATTATATTCAACCGGGATCAAGTTTTGGCGTCGTTGTCGGGGAATTTGGCGTCATTGTCGGGGAAGTAACGATAAATTAAATAGATTTGGTAAATTATGAAATTTAGAGATAAAAATATATAAAATACAAATATAAATATAAAAAAAATATAAAAAAACTAAAAATCCAAAATATATATATAACTATATATTTAAGAAATTTTTCTTTTCTTATTATATTTTTTTATGTGAAATATTGGATCTGAAAGTTTAGTATCTTACGATTCAGAATTAGAACGTACTATTAGAAAAATTCAAAAACAACAAAAAAAAATTAAAATTTTGAACAACATGGCAAATAACTTAGATAATCAAATAAATGAAAATTGACAAAAACCTTTAAAAGATTATGTTAATCCAACAGCCGATGAACTTCACTTAACTATTCAAAATCCTGATGTTGCTGCTAATTCATTTGAGCTTAAACTTGCTATTATCCAAATGATACAAAGTAATCAGTTTGGAGGAACACCTACTGTAGATCCTAACTTACATCTTGCTAGTTTTATTGAAATATGTACTACTTTGAAATATGGCAGAGTGTTTAATGATGTTGTTAGGCTTAGAACAAAAAAATGAACATCTCTCCTAGGTAAAATTGATATTCTGGACGCACCGGTGTGGTATGTTTAGTCATTTAAGATCGTTCGAACCACTTTTTTTTAACAATCGGGACGAAAATAATAATTCATTCATTTTTAGCCCGCACGCGAAACTGTGGTGCAACGAGCGTCCTCCTAAAGTGGAATCGACGTTTCAGACTCACTCGCGTGGTCTGTTCCGTCGTCCGGGCTCATCTAGACAACTTTGCTAACGATCGGGCTAACTCGAGCCAATTTTGTGCACGATGCGACATATGAAATTTGTCAACCCAATCGATGTTGTCCGACGTGCCAAATGTCGACCGGCCTTCACCTAAGTGAACACCAAAGCCTAGCAAAGTGACCCTAGCAACATTCCCCTCAACACGCGCCAGTGGGTTTCGGGTGAGTGTCCTAAGCTAGCAGATGCTACGGGCAAACTGTAGACCATCTTGAGTTATGCAGGAGGACACCCTACACTTGTGACATCCAAAAATTGATGCTAATAGGCTCCTCAGAGATTCTCAAAGGAATTCCAAAGGATTTTTGGGCAATAGAGGGAACACTTCAAGTTTCTATTGTGGCTTGACCATGATGATAGGCATGGGAGAGGGTTGTAAGCTGATTGAAGGTTTTGTATGTAAATAATACAGGTCAGAGATGATTGGGTTTAACTCAACAAGGACTGGTCCACGGTGGCTTGGGCTATGTGACATGTATGGTGACATGTATCCTGGGCTATGTGACATGTATGGTGACATGTGTCCTCTCCCATGATGAGGCATGATGGATGAGGCCAAGCCGCCAATTAGTGAGTGGATTTAGGCTGAGTTAGCTTGATTTGTCAGTCATCTGTCATGCTAGGTGGGTATTAGGTCATGGGTGACCCAATAGAGATGGGTCATGGGTTTGGGTTCAATTTTCCCTTAGTTTTGGATCTAAGCTAATTGGGTTGGATTTTATTCTTAGATTAAGCCTTAAGGGAATTTAATCATTCTTTTAATTAATAAATAAATTAATTAATTAAGAGAATTATAGGGGTTGGCCCCATGATAATTGGGTTGACCACATGACAATCGGGCTCACTACATGGTGTTGTCATGACCATGTAGTATGAGGCCCAATTAGAGGGCAACGTGGTTAATTGGTAAAAAATTGGCTAAATTATGAATAGGCCTAATGAGTTTTGACTATCCCAAGGTGCCATCAAATTTTGGGTTCAAAAGGGCACATTAGGTTTTGGGGTGATTTTTAGGGTTTGGTAGGTTAAGGAAGACCTTTGGTGAAGACAGGGATCAATTTAGGTAGATCACTCTCGTAAGGTGCATTTCATGGATAAAGTGGTTCCTAAGATTCATAGGAAAGTCCCTAGGGTTTTGGGTTGATTCTGGTGACTTATGGCATATCCAGCCCATGGTGGTCAATTTGGATTTCTCGCCTAGTTGGTACCCTAAACCCACTCAACCAAGAGTTGGGCGCTTGGGCTTGCACTGGTAGGGCCCATGAAAAAACAACCTAGTCTAGAGTCATGTGCAAGTAGGTGGGGTGAGTCCTCACAAAAGTGAGGTCAACAACGCATCAATGGATCATAAAAATAATACAAACATATGTATTGGATACCCCTTTTATTTAGAATCCTATAATGAGATTGGGGTTTTAAATGAGTGAGTTATTGATGGAATTAATGCAAGTAACACTTATAAATGATATAAACATTTCCATTTTTTATTATAGAGTGATTTAAAAAATTCCAGTGGACTTTGTTTAGACAAATGAGGTTACAGATCTAACATCCATCAGACATATTATAGACATGAAGTAATCTTGACTTTTACTATTTAAAACTGAGAGAGTAGAAAATTATTGTACATAATTTTTTGCAGAAGATATAATGCATTTCAAATACTTAATATCACATATCTCATATCTAAACCTTCATATTTACACACATATCACTTAAATCTTTAATATCACACTAAAAATAGCAAACATAAACACTTCTTTAAAACACACATTGTCATGCATAAGTTTAAAACACCAAATTGCTATATATGTAAATATGAAAATTTAGGTGTCAAATATGTAAATGAAAAAGAATTGTGTGCTAGGTAGGTATGTTTTCTGACCCTAAAGCAATAAAGTCAGAAAATTAAACATATGTAAACACAGAAGAATTTAGTGATATACATTTGCATCTTCTTAACCCTAAACCTATGAAAGGGGCATTTATATAAATATCAAACAAACCTTATGCATTTACATATATCATACCTAAACTTTCACATTTTCACTTTTAGCACTCAAATCTTTAATATCAAACAGAAAATAGTGCTTAATCCTAATTCATTTTTGAAAGTGAAATATAATTTTACATGCATAGAATTATGTATGTAAATATGAAATTTTTGGTGTGCGAAGTGTAAATATCGAAGAATTGTGAGCTAGATGTGTAAGTCATCCCAACACTAAAGCAAACAAAAAAAATTAAAAAGGTATTAAATGTATGCCTAAGAATTGATTGGTTTGTATGGGCCTTACATATCTCACTCATAAGAAAAATTATTTCATACGGACGGACACCGCATGCAAGATGCATGCAGAAGGAAGAGGGTATTGAGGGCTTGGGTGCAGGAGATGCGTGATTAAATGAGCTTGGTAAGTTAGGTTTTATTTAAGTTATATAAATATTATATTATTAAAAGTTATGTATATATTTTGTAATTTATGCAAGTGATATAGAAATAGAAATGATTGTAGATTATTCTTATATTGAATAAGAAAATTTAAATGCTAATAAGAATCAGAATAATGTATCATGACATTATACTTGATATTTAATTAGTAGTAAATAAATACTCATAAAGTTTGAAGAAATAAATTTAAGGGATCAAAAAATTTTTTTTTTTTTTAAAATATAATCTTAGAATTAAATTTTATTAAAAATTTTGTAGGTCTAAAACAGAAAGAGGTAAAGTCAGATTAAACGATAAGATTTCCAGCAAACTGAACAATGTAAGTAATTTTACTTTTAACTTATAATAGTTTTTATTTCTAGTGAACTGAATTTATTGATTGTTACTGAAACTTGATTGCACCGTTTATGAATTGCATAAAATGAATGTGTATGCATATTTGACGGCGATTTAGTTCATGTGTTTATGATATTAGTGGGGAACGCTAGAATACCCATGAGCATAAATGGACAGAATATTATTATTGATATATCTTAATTGACATAATTTTAGATGATGTTCCTGTGATAATTGTACAGACATAAGAAGATATAGTCTCTTTGTTGATATAGTAAAACATATTAAATGTTATGAACTATTGTGAAAAATCATATTTAAAAAAGTAAAATGTTTAATACTTATATTAATTTATAATATTCCTGAATAGCATGCCTATCATTCTTTTTTTGTTATATTACTTTAGTTTTTAACTAGATGTATTCATTGGTTTTGTAGCTCAATGTTTTTTAAATAAATTTTCAGTTTTAATAGAGGAAATATTTATAGAAGATGTGGACATCCATAAATAAGATAAATTTATTTTATTTTATTTAGTGGATCTTTTATTATGTTTGCATAATTAAATGTTAGTTATAGAAAATGAATGTAGAAGAATTTAATTTCCACAGTTTGATTGTTTGTTCCTATCTCGAAAAAATTTCAAGCCCATAATCTGTTGCGACAACTTTATACAACAAACCATTACCCTAAAAATTGAATTTTAAGTATTACAAATGTAAATATATTGGAAGTGAGTGGTATATGAGAACAGGATGGTTGTGTGTGAACCTTAAACAGTGTCGATGAGGAAAAATTATTCCGTGCGGACACCGCATGCAAGATGCATGCGGTGTCTGATCTCGGCCGTCTATCACAGCGGAGGTGGGGCCCACTTTCAAATTTTTTGTTTCCATCTCCGCGGTGATGGACGGCTGAGATCGGACACCGCATGCATCCTGCATGAGGCGTCCGCACGGAATAATTTTTCATCGATGAGGGCGAAACAACATTGAGAAATGTAGGAATATGGACAAAGCGGATGATTATCTTTGTCAAGAAAATCCACCGTATAGCACAATCAGTTATTGCTGGTTTTTCTGTATTGATTGTTACTTTGTTTGGATGAGAATATAATGGCAAAAGAAATGGAATTTGAAAGTTATACTCGTGATTTTACATATTAAAAAATAATTAAAATATTTAATAGTTCAAGTTCCCAAAAGGAATTGATGCCTCATTCAATGCAATGTTAAAAGACATACATATAAAATACCAGAAGTAAGAAAAATTATTCCATACGAATATCGCATGCAGTGATACATGCAGTGTCCGATCTACATCGTCGATCACCGCAAAGATGTATTTCGGCGGGCCCCATTTTTAACATTTTTTTTAAGATTTTTTTTTTGATCGACGGTGTAAATCGAGCACCGCATGCATCTCTACATGAGGTGTTTGTATGGAATAATTTTTCCACAAGGAGGGTGTCATTTGGTAAAAATCAAACGTACAATAGACACTATCTAATATAAAACAATTCCTATCACACAAACATAAGTCAATTGTAAGAAAGAAAAGTTCAATAAGCAAGATGCACAAAATTTTAATAAAATTTAAGGATATATAAAAATGCATAAAATAAAGTATTGAGAGTTCATCTATTGAGAAAAATCTTTTGAATAAACTCATGGCATGCATGCACATATATTAAAATGAATAAACATGTACATATGGAAAGAAAAATTCACATAAAATCTAATAAATGCAGTAAAAATTTTCAATCTATTTTGGCTTGAGTTGTAATTGTACATGCAAATTTGCTTTTCATTATATGGGGTATATGCAAATTAGGATCATATTTTAAAGGCATGGAATTGACATTGGCCTTCCATCTTAAATAATTTTATGCAATTTGTAGTAGTCTTCATGCCAAAGGTTGTCATGTGATTTCCACCACCTATAAGTTTAGAAATATACAATTAGCCTAAATAAAATATATTCATAGTCTTTGCCAAAGAGTCATTGTCTTCATGTTAAAGCAGGATTATTACCATTCTCATCGATAACTTAACTCTATCCTTTTATAATATTTTCATTGTCATATCTAAATGAAATCTTGTACTAGAATCCTCATCAATGAACTCCTGATGATGAAATCATGATAGATTAGAATTTGTCATCCATCTCTACATTCATGTTCTATGCATGCAGCACTGCAAGTGGTTTTGAATGTTAAGTAAAAACTAAGCAAATTTCTTAATTGAAGGTAATCCTTAAATAGAAAGATGTAATTGAAAGTCTCATACTAGAAATCTATAGGAGCCGGATCTACTATACTAATATGAGGCAAAATCAATTTTAGTCTACCTTGGGAAGAGAAGATACATTACCTTCCATCACAAATATTACAACTGAAACCCTTTTCTATCCAGCGTGTTATGAAAAAACGATGGCAATAAAGTGAAAAAATTTTGGATCGAAAAATTGCAAACCAGAAAATAACACATAGATTTACGTGGTTCGGCTAATTTGCCTACGTCCACGGAGTGCAGATGATTTTAGTACTTCGAGAAATTACACCATCGAGTGCCTTGACGTTTACAAGAAAATTCCCTTTCTCTTTCTCTTTTCATTTCTCTCTCTTAGCTCTCAAGAGGACTTAGCTTAACACTTATGACAGGCCAAAAGAGGCTATCTAAAGAATCGAGAGAGAGGTAGGTGAGATGCGGTAAGTGAGGTGGGTAATTCACAGGCTCCATATATTTAACACAAAGCTCATAAATAAAATGTAAAAGCTCACCCTTAAAACCTATAAGAAATCAACCAAGTCAATATGGTTGAATAAACCAACATAAAATCATTTGAATCAACAAGTTCATGTATGCAAGCAAGTAAAAACTTCTTGTCATGATCCATATTCTTACAGCAAAACAATGGTGGGGAAGAGATGGAAAGGACATGTGCTCTTAAAAAACAATAATAAAAAGGAGATGACAGGAGTCTTTGTGGGGAGCTCAAGAGATCGAAATCCCCCATGTGGGCACCATGTGAGATTACCTTTTTTTCATCAAAGGCGACGGAGACAGAAGAAAAAGTATAAGCCCCCACATCCCCCACCATGTTTCCCGGATCCTGCATTTCTACTTTTCACATCACTTCAATTATCAACCAAGCGAATAAAAGAAAATTCAAATTAACCTTAATCCATCACATAGCTTCTTTCCTAGCATATGATCTAGATCCATTTCTATTAATTTCAGCTTTTTTTTTTATGTTTTTCCTGATGAAAAGAATATGAACAAGTCCGGGCACATCAGGAGTCCACTTGAAATGTACAATAGCAGCATTAATGGTGTAATTGGTATGCCTATATTATGATTGTGGGCCTTGAGCTCCCATGTGCGCTCATGTGGTGTGTCTTCTACTACAAGTCCCCCTATCCCAGAACCAAGCCATGAGACTCAATTTACTTGCTTTCAATTTCTCTTTTTAAATCAGATTTTGTCTTCCTCTTCTTTGTGTTTAGCCCCTATAGTAGATCTCTGGTACGTTCTGTTCCAACTTAGTATTCTAAGATACTAATTTTTATTAGAAGCATGACTAGGCAGAGCAGTAGAAGGCAAGTTGATGTGATTCTTCAGTGTTCTGAAATGCCTCCAAATTAATACTAATAATAATAATCCCTGTAAGTTTTATAGACTTTTAAGTGGGGAACGCATGTTGGTGGGTGGAAGAGGAAATACATAGAACTCCAAGCAAGCTTAGCTCAGTTTTGTTCGAGATGTGACAAGTTTGACAATTTGGAAGTAAAAAAGAGCTTGTTTTAAGCATTAATTAATTAGTTTTAATTATTTGTTTGTTACATAGTTTGCACCAAAAAGAAACCATAAATGTCTTCGTATAAAGTTGTATTATATATAAATTTTGGGTAAATACATATTATAATCTTACCAAAGGTAAAATATTTTATTCGATCTACTTCAAACTTTACAAGTATTTTCTCATTGTAATTTAACTCTTTAGCTTTTACAAGCCAAACTTATTCCCATTAACAATTACAAACCGAAGTACTTTCCTGGCTTCCTCACACTCTTAGCTCTCACTCATCACCATGCAAGTTGCACTTAAAGGAATCAAAATGCATTAATTCTGGATCAATAAAGCCATGTGGACTGCTTGTATGCAGAAAATAATTCAGATAGTTCCTACCACTTATGCTCCTCTCCCTTTCCCTTTCTCCTTTAATATAAAGCAAAGCTTAACCTAGTGCTTCACATTTCTCCCTTCCTTCAACAATGCAGACTCCAAGCAACTTCAAGCACGACTTCCTTAAGCATTTGCTCTCTGGACTCCATGCTGCTAGAGAATCATCAAGGGGAGTAAGTCTAATTGAGAGGGAGAAACAAATCAAGCTTCTGGCTGATGCTGCCATGGCTTTGGCTAGAGGACATGGTGCAAACTGGAGCCGAGCAATAATTGCAGGTATGCTAAAGCAGAAAAAAGACGAGGCTTTCGTTGCGAAGAAGCTCTATAAAGGATCTGAAACCTCTGTTTCTCCAACAGGCTCCCATGGACGAAAAAAGATCATGAAAAAGAAGAGCTTTAATGCCCGGCTGAAGGTGAGGAAGAAAGGATTCCATTCGCCATCATCATGGAAAGTTATGCCAAGTGTTCTAGCAAGAAGAATTGTGAAGAAGCGGACACAAGTGCTGAAACGCATTATACCAGGGGCTGAAAGCTTGGATGGTATCTCCTTGCTTAATGAAACTCTAGACTATGTTGTCTATCTTAGAGCTCAGGCTAACATAATGCAGCGAATTACAAGAGTCTTTGGGATATAGAAACCCGTTTTAATTAAAGCCATTAGAGAGTGAATTTCTGCTTGTTATCGTTAAATATGCTGTAATATTTTCAATTGAAGTTGAGGCTAATCTCCATGTTTGTTTCAGTGGGTTTGATTGTGAAACGTTCACGTTTTGCTGTGTAGAATCTAGAAAAGAGATCATTATCTGTTTCATCATGAAGAACTGAAGAGGAGAGTTATTGGAAAGCTGAGGGCTACATTTACAGAAGTAATGTGCCTTATCAATATGTTTCCAGAGTATGATAAGTAAGTAAAGGGTTCAAGTGGCTCCATTATTTTCTTCCAATATTAGAATATTGTTACTCTGCAGCCATTATTGCGACATGTGATCAGGTTTATTTGTAAGAAAATCTGCTTAGACCGTTGGTGACCGAACAGTATTGATTTTTTTTAAAAATATATTTATGAATTTTTAGGTATCAAATAAATATTAGAATATTGTTACTCTGCAGCCATTATTGCCACATGTGATCAGGTTTATTTGTAAGAAAATTTGCTTAGACCGGTTGGTGACCGAACAGTATTGATTTATTTTTAAAATATATTTATGAATTTTTAGGTATCAAATGTGTAAAAATATGTATTGTGTGATATCTATTTAAGTTTTGCTATTCATTTTTGTTTTTTGCTACTGCTATGAGATTGCACCGCGAGCGGTCTCAGAATGGTTAATGAACCGGAATCATCGTTATAATTCTCCTACTCGTTTTTTATTTTTAATTTTTTTTTGTTCATAATGTGTCCAGATGCAGTATATTATATATACTTGTCTGTGTGCGCGCATACTATCGTGGTTTGTTGGTAAAGCAGCTTCTATGAAGGTCGTAAGTCCTCTCAAGTCACGAGTTCGATTCCTCCCATGTGTAGGGTGTGATACTCGAATATTTAGCACGCTTAGGTATGGTCGAAGCTTGTCTAGCAGTCTCCGACATTCCTATATATATACATATATATATATAT
>NW_018164492.1:357192-358249 GCF_001263595.1 Phalaenopsis equestris
TAGGGCTGTCAAAAAAGCTCGTTGTTCGCGAACACAAACGTTATTCTAGAGGATATGTGACATATGTCTAGTGATCATAAAAAGATGTATTGAGCGACGATCCTTCCACTCCATCAGATCACTAAGGTCGACTTTTATCCACGTTTGATGGGTGGGTATTGCAATCAAGCTCCATTATGCCCTTACACATGAGGCCCAATTTCTGTCCAGCCCGAGGAAACCTTTGTGCACATTTGTTACCTTTTAGGAGGCCTACGCCCCATAGAAGTTGTCTACCTGAGACTGTCACTTGGCCCGTAGGTTCTAACACAAGAGATTAAAGAAGAAGAAGTAGCTCGATGAAGAGCCATAGATGTATTAAAGGGAATTAATGATGCTATAAAGGCCAAAAGGGATATTATACTCGATTAAGTGTAGGAATTAGTGCTGGAAACCCTAGTAGAAAGAAAAAAATGAAAAGTAGCCCCAAGCTTATGAATAAGCTCAAGATAGCCAAGAAGGATGGAGTAGGGCTAGACTAGCACAAGACAAACTTGTTTCTATCCTCCTTCTAGTGTTTAAATGGTTTTTGACCGACCTTTTTCTTTTTGTAAATCGACAATTACAAGAATTTGATGACGCTACTAGAAGATTTAAATCCCTGGCAACGGTGCCAAAAACTTGACTGTGACTTTTTATATATATGTGTTTGATTTAATAAAGATGTATAGATATAATATTCAATAATGTCAAAGTCGAATTTGTCAACACAAATATACATATCGCTCAAGTAATATAGGGCTCTAATGAAGTCCTAGTTATCGATCCCACAAGGAGAAATAGAATACTACGGACTAAGGCTTAATAAAAAGTAATACTTCAACTACAACGACGACATTCAATTTACTTATCTATCACTAATAGGCAATTGAAATAAGTAGATAATTTGGATAACTAATAAATAACTAATGATAGAAAGTAGGGTTTAATTTGTGATATTCAATATATAAGAAAACATCATTCTCCTTGTCAAGAAATTATAGTGAATGGATAAAATGAATTAGTTCAATTTATATTG
>NW_018164492.1:359372-379803 GCF_001263595.1 Phalaenopsis equestris
TTTTTGCATCTTTTTGCTCTATTGACCTTAATTCATCATTCCTGCAACAAAACATCAAAAATACCTTTCTTTAAAGTGCAATATCATTAAAAACAGTATAAAAGAGGTATGAAATCTCAACTTATTTTACTTTGGTCAGTTTCCCACTCACTCTATTGAGTTAGAGCCCTTGTTAAGTTCTCCAAGGAAGCATCTCGATGAATAAACGACAAATCCAGTATGAAATTCTAGCTCGAGTGGAGCATCAACCACATCACAGGTCTGCAACCTATGATGTGGTTAATGCCCCACCTGAGCTAGAATTCCATACTTGATTTGCCAGTTATTCATTCGAGCGACGCCCTGAGGATGCAAGAGCCAATGATGGGAGTGTTTGGACTCGAAGGAATGGAACTGTGATGCACTATATGTGGTGATGCATAAGTTGCTTTAAAAGGGACAAATTAAAATATCTAATCATAGCACTCTAAGGCTCAGTAGGGAACTACTGAAGCTTCCATCTTTACACCTATATGGATTGTTTGAGCAAAAATAGGCACAATATTTGTTCAGCACTATTGGCCTCATTTTTTTTTAGGTTTATTTTTCCCTATTTAGTTGCCTAAGGTCTAGCCATAGAACTTTCATGTTGATTATTCTTAGAAAAATAGACAAGGAACCCTCTTATTAGAAACTCTAAACTTTTCTTTACTCAAATTGAAGCTCTACATATTGGTCATAACCTCTAGCACTTAGTAGGTGTGATCACTATGAGGGAGCTCAATAAGATTTCCCACAGCACTGTTGGACCTTAGGGTTTGCCCTGGGTGTTGGTATAGAGCTAAGGCACTCACCAGCAAATACCTCACTCACAACCACTCCCAAGCTAAACCCAAAATTGTTGACTTTAATCCCTTGATCTTTTGGGAGACTCATGTAGATGGTCCCCTAAACCCACTAGCCCTATGCTAAGGTTTAGCTAAGACCAGTACATAAAGGACCCAAATGGGGATTCCATTGGTCCATAGTTCAAACGGGGTGGTTGGCTTCCCAATTCTACCAAAAATACCTAACTTGATCTTTTGCCCTTTAATCCACCCAAATTACCTAAACACCACAAATCCTAAAGTTGGTCAAAAATCCTAATTTCACCTAAAATACCCAATTTTTTTCAAAAATCATTTCACACCATTTCAAAATACCCAAATTACCTAAATCCACCCAAAAGTTCCAAAATTATCAAAATAACCCCAAAATTGCCAAAATTACAAAAATACCCTTGACACCCCAAACTTTCTCAAAGCCTCCAAAATCACTTCAAATGTCTCCAAAACCTATTTGGACCCTCCAATTGAACTCAATTTGGCTAATTTTCCCATTTTGACTATAACCCCCAAATTGCCTTTAAAGGCCCAATTCCCTTAAATTCACCTTAAATATCCATCAATTTGGTCTTAATTTCCATCAATTTTAATCCTAAACTCAAATTCACCCTTCATATGAGCAATATAAATCAAATCCAAGCCTAATTGGCCCATGCTTTGAGCTCAATTTTGATCTAAGTCAAACCCCCAATTTTGGTCCTATAACTTAATCCCACCAAATTGAACCCCATAGCTTTCTTAATTTGCCCCAATTTGGAGCCTAAATCTTTTATAACACTCCTACACACCAAAATTGACCTTTAAATGGCCTTGGTGAAGCCTCAATTTCACTTAATTTTAACTCAAGTCCAAATATCCCCAAATTTGCCCCAAATTCCACCAAATTGAATGCCTTAACCCAAATATTGGCACCCAATTTATGTTGAAAACTCTTCATTACATTCCTATAGACCATTTTCAAAAATCAATTTGAACCTCACCCAAGCTTAGCCCAACTTAGATCCAAGTCTAGCCCAACATGCCGAAATTTACCAAAATCCTTCAAATTGAGCTTCTAATTGGACTCAAAATCATTCCAATCCTTCACCAAAAATCTTCATTACAATCATCTACACATTGTTGATCAATCAATTTGGCTCAAAGTCATGGCTGCCCTAACCCAAACCCTACTCTTAGCCATTTTAACCTAAATTGGACCCATGCACCAAAATTGACCTACTCATCCTAAAGTCACCAAATTAAGGTCCCCACAGCCACTAAGCACACCTTATTGACCAGACTAAACCCCTTGGACCAACCATGGTGAGATATGGACCAATGGGTCACTAAATTAAGGGATTTATGTCCATTTATGGGCCTTAACCAAAAATCCTCCCCATCAACACTTGTCATTGAAGGTTAATTATAATTAACCCTCCCACTGGCTCACCTGACCTCCTGGACACCTCCTCTGGCCCTGTCGGCTGGCCTAGTGGCTAGAAAACCCCAAAATCGAGAGCCTCAAGGCTAAATCAAACCCAATTTCAACCATAGAGGCCACCTTATCCCAACGGCTCTTGAGAGCTCCTCAACCCTCCACCTAAGATCCATTTTACACCCATCAATTAGCCATGAACTCCCCTCTAAGATCCTCTATTTATTCAACCCCTCCATGGCCAAGAAGAGGAGAGTGCTAAAATCCTTAGGGAAACTATGTCCAATTGCTCTTAGAAACTCTCCAAGAACTCCTAAGCTCCTTGCCACCATTTTCCCCCATTGATCCCCACTGTGGAAGCCCAATTTTGAGCTCAAACTTTCAGCTCAAACCAGAACATCTCTCCACAATCCAAAAAACTCAAATTAATTGTGTACACACCATCCCTAGAGTAAGAGGAGTTGATTCCCCATCGAACCCCCCTCTGAAACAGCCTATACGGTAGCTATAGAACAACAGCTGAAATCAAGCTTGATCGAATTCATATCGAGACCATTCACCAGGGCACAAGTCTTCATCTGGAGGTTCGTTGGGACCAATCGAAGCTACCACAATCATCTGATTAAGGCCTCCCCTCTCAGATAAAGGTATTGAACTCTAACCTTAAACCGAGTTTGTTTTGACCCTCAATACGTATTTACTGTATTTCATACTGTATAAATCGTATAGATGTATTCGTCTTGAGTAGATGAAGGTTTAGAAACAAACCTCATGCGATTTGGTTCATTTTAGGCCAAGATCTTAAGGTTTTAGTGTGAACGGCTCACGGGTTAGGTCACTTGGGGATGATAACAAAGAGCCGTCCGATCGCGCGTGTATCCAGTGGACGAAGGAGATCAAATCGGACGAGCCCTTGGTGCATAAAGCGATGTCTGCGCGGCAGCTGAGGAGGTGGCGACATCAAATAGCGAAAAGCCACGTGTTCTTTCGGAGCCGCCTACGATCCAGTCAGCGCCACGTGTATAAGTAGAAAAATAGAGATTTTTTAATTATTTTAAATGCCTAAACTTCAAAAATTCATATCTTTCTCTAGAAAAATTATAAAAATAAAAAATAAATACCCTCTTGCTCAATGAATAGAGGAGAATAATGTGGGCTAAAAATAGAAACATATGATTTTTAATGGATTAAATACCCTTTGTGGTATTTTAATTCTAAATGATTAAATATGGCTCACCATGACTTCAAATTTTTAGGGTTCATTCCTCATCACAAAGGGGATGTCCTCTGATTTTTCCAAGGCTAGAGAGCATCTCTATGCTTTTAAGCCTAATTTTCAAGCTAAGATGACCATTTTGGCTTATTTTAATTATATAAATCAAAATATCACTTAAAAAATTATGAGAATAATTTTAGTAGGTTTTCTGTGGTCAGAGAAATCTATGAAAAATATTGTGATGCTTTGAATCATTTTGTGAATTTTTATACTTAGTTAAATGTAAATACCTTGTATTCATTTGTGCAAATTAAATACATAAAAAAATTAACAAAATAAACTCCACATTGTTCATAAAATCATGTCTACCAATTGTAAAAATATTAAAAATTATTTGACTTAGTCTAGGCACTAAAATAGATTTCTTAAGGAAACCTTGCTTTTAAATAAAAATAATTATATTAAATTAAATATGCTTAGAAAACTTATGAAAATTATTTTTTTGAGCTCCTTGTGATTAGGGGAATTTTATAAATATAAAACCCATTTTTGTGAAAATATTTCATTTTTAAAATATATTTTGAATTAAAAATAATTAAAATAATCAAAATTTTCAAAAATACAAAAAATCGTTCAAAATGAGTGAGAATGTCCCCTGATCACTTAGAATTCATCAGGATATTTTTTCTAATTTCTTTTTTAAGTTAAAAGAAAATTAAAAGGCTTCAAAAATGAATTTTTCATATTTTCTCACTAAAATAATTAAATTAAATAAATTAAAAATCATAAAAATACAAAATTTGATTCTCTGAGGTTTTTGAACTTAGAGGAGTCTAATAAAAGTATAAAAATAATTTTTGTAATTAAAATACTATTTTCTATTTAAATAAATCATGAAAATTGATCTAAAATGAAATAATAAAAATAGAAATTTGATTCAAAAACCTCAGGAAACCTCTAATAATTTTCCATAAATACAAATTTTATTTTGGATAATTAAATAAATTAACTTTTGAAAAACCTATTTTCTAAATTTAAATAATTATCTAAATTAAATCAAATTTTGAGAGGTTCACATATCCTCCTCTAACATTTTAATTACCTCATGGATATAACACTTTAAACCCTAAAAGTCATTTGAGTTGTGTTTAAAGAGTTATGAGATGAAGTCCCCCAAGGGCAAAATAGTCATTTTGGACTTTGGCGCCTTAATCAAAATTTAGAGTTAACCCTGGATAAATGGGTAACTTTGATCCCAATAAATATATTTGGATGATTGAAATACAATATGATTATAAGGTAGAAACTCACCCACCACCTTCGCACAACATTAACAGATAAAAATCTCCCCCAATCTTCATGACTTGGAAGCCAACTAATATCAAGAGTTTCTTAAGTGAGAGGCTTAAGCTAAAAGGATGATAATTTACTTTCTTTAAGCCCAAAATTGATGATAATGTGATCTTTAAATGAAAATACATGTCACTTAAACTAAAATCTTAACCTTCATCAAATTCCCCATTATGATTGCTAAGGGCTTGGTAGTGACCTAGACTCGATAACTAAGCTCAATTTGATTGATTTTGAAGATAACTGGGTTGATAATCAATATCTTTAAACACTCCAAGTCTAACTTTACTTGTGGGCACCACAATCTTAAATAACTCAAACTTGCCTTAGGGGCACTTACTCACATAACTCTTAAATGAAACATCAATTGATTAATCGAGTACCATATCCTTAGGATAATTAAATTGTTAAGCTTCAATGAGCAATGGGGTAGCCACACTCTAAACTTGGATGGTTAATGGACCAATATGATAAGTTCAGAAATGAACTCAAAATAATTCAAGAGATCTTCAAAATAGTTCAGGGTCATATCCCGAGCAATTTGGAATCTTTTGGATGTTTTGAAGCACAAATTGAACTTATCGTATCTTTTCCTAAAATTATCTACTAAGATCTTCTGAACTCCAACTAAATTACAACTTGGGGTTTGGTAGCTAAACCTTCGTCTACTCTTGCAATTTAAACTTTCCTGCAATATTATCTACATATCTTGCAAGTATTGATCTTTCATGAGCATGTGGTAGAACAAGAAGCCTCGCCAGGTACGCTTTTACAGTTTACAGTATCGTCTTTTATTGCACTTTACACACTATATTTTTATACTTACAAAACTTGCATGTTAAATAACGACGACACCCTGGCTGAAAACCTAAAACTGCTAGGGTGGCCACAAAACCAAAACCAAAACCAAAACTAAAATCAACCAAGATAAAATTCACCGCCACAACATTCAAAATATAATACAACTCAAAATTTAATTGCAAACATCACACAAAACAACAATTGCAACTAAATTAAGACGTCTCTATTGGATGATTGGCAATCCCTTGGAGGAGGTAACCTACTGTTGCTAACGAGACTTCTCAGGGTCTAAATAAAAGTATGGAACTCATTAAGTTGAGTTTAGTAAATTTATTTAGACTAAGTGAATCCGATAGAAAATAGTGGTGCTGGAATGAGGGAACCGTAGGATCCTAACCGGTGTCGCTCTAATCAACTTTAACATTCCCCATAACATTTAAAGAACTTTAACTATAGGGCCATCTAATTTGAAATCACGACCTGATACATTAGAAAACTTAAACTCGCCACGAAAAGGAGCTTGGAGCTAACATGCTGGGCAGCACGACCATCTTCAACAACAAAACATGTCTTCCCTAGCTAAACAAATTTCCTTCCTTAGAACTAAACAACCAAGCCATAAGATTTTGAGGTAGTTTTCTAATGCAACATAAATCCTCACCTCATCTTTAGCCCTTTGTACATCTCTGTTGTACAATCTAAGTCCTAACTCGGTTGTCATTTGTCACGACCTAAATCCTCACATCTTCCAGGCTATTTGTGTGATCGTTTCACATGAATGTAAGCTCTAACAAATAAAATTAGTAGGACGAACACTTAAATAATTTATCCTCAAAATTGAAGCCAAACCATATGATAGCTTGGTAAGTCACCAATATTCTCCCTCGACCGAAGTTCTCCTTCGGATCTGTGACATCCCCTAGTTCTTACTCCTTTGGACTCTAAAATAAAATGTTTCAAATTTGAATCATTCCCCTTTCACACCTCCTTGTACAATTTTGTTGAAAAGTACTATCCTTTTAACATCTTTAAAAATTATATTTTGATGTAATTAACTATAGGAGCTTGTCCTTATAGGAAGCTTGTCTGAACCCAGCTTAATATAAAACCTGTTTAATTCTTCATATTAAATAGGGGAACTTGTTGGAAAATAAAATGGTTTCTTAGAACAAATAGATGTCGTGCATTTCTTAGTTTATTTGATCGAACCTCTTCCTCAAGTATTGTGTTTATCCTTCGGAATAGATACATAATTTGAGGTATAGCACTCTTTCATTTAAACTATGTAAATTAAACATCCTTCTGAAGCGGGCGACATGATTTCGATTTTGGTGGCGGACAGCTTCCAACGGGTAACTCCACAACCCAAAATAATGCCGAAAAACACGCATCCAGTCCACAAATTGTCTTGATCCTGTAGCTCTCTTCTCTGATTGGTCAAGGGCACGCACTTCCCTTTTTTTATTTATGGTATCCATTCTCGGTGATACTATCCCAATAAACACAAATCTTTCTTTTCATTTTGTATATCAGATAGGCTTTTAGAGGAAATAGAAATTAGAACTAATTATTTCAAAATGAAAGTGTCCATGAAGTAGAGGGCCCAATGACACACACATGTAAGAAATGGGGTCTTTCAGTTCATTAGTCTAGTATTTTGCTTGTACGTACATCAGCTTGTTGGTGCTTAGAATAAGAACCTATGCTAGGCACTTTTTTCATTAGGTTTAGGAGGATTTAAAGGCGGTGAACATGGAAACATGTAGTATGTCAATCACAAATCTATTGTTGGGGCTCTTATGCCACACACAGTACATGTGGCTCCTTAAATTGCTCTTGTTGGTATACAAGTATGAGGAATCTAAGAAAGAGGAGTAGACAATCTGAGTGGTATAGGCCCAATACAAAAAGCAGAAGAAAATTAGTACCCACAAGACTGGTGAAGTTAGCACAAGAAGTAGGTAGCGTAGAAGCAGCAATTGTGGGTTTAGGCGTTGCTCGATCAATATCCCCATCTGGTGTTGGTAGATCTGGTAGGAAGCATAATTGGTGATAAGTTGGTATTTCTTTCATTCTTTCTATTCAAGAAATTTATCTTTCTAGAACTAGTCAATCAAATAGAATAAATATGTAGCCACGTGTTGGTACAGTTCTATAAATTAGAGATGTCTCATCCGATTAAGTTATTGCAATCAGGCTTTTGCTTCCTAGTAGCAGTATGAATAGAAGATCCAAAATTATTGTATTAAGCCTTAAATAATTAGAGTTAAGGTAGATCACTGTCAGAAGGTAAATAAGAGCTCATATTTAGATCAAAGGACACTAATCACATACAAGCAGCAGGGGCTTCAGGTGGAAGGAATTAATCAAGTAAGATATGAATGAAGACCATTTTAGAAATCTATTTCTTAGCTCCACTACTCTACTAACTTAGTTTTACTTTTGTTTTTGTATAATGAGAATATAGATAAAGGGTATGCCCAAAGAGAATTGATATTTACTAGTGTTTTATAGGCGCAATCAGTTAAGAAATTAGGGAATTAAGGCTTCTGCTTTCTTTTCATGGAAATTGTTCTGGGTGTGCCACATGATTTTTGTTCTACTTCACACCTCTAATTGAGGAAAGAAAGATAACTACAAATCTATAATTAGACTAATGTAGTGGGTTGTATTCATAAGCATAGTACAAACAGGATCAATCCATAAGCATTAATTTAGAGCTCATTAGTCCCAAGCCAATAAAAAGAAAGGGTTTCAATAAGTCAATACAAAAACATGAACCCTAGTTGATTTATGTCAATAAACCTTCTTTTAGGCCTAGAAACAAAAAGTAGAAAGGGAATTTCACTTATAGACTTATAGAAAAGAGTAGCCCTATGCAAATGAAGTCTATTGGGAAATTAAAGTCAACGAGGTGGGGGGGGAGGGGGTTAACCAAGTTCATAGATGTGGCGCTGAGGTCACACTTTGCTTCATGAGTTTGTTCATTGACACACCTAAAAATTACCTACTTTTTATTATGTATTTTATGCTCAATTTTAATGATTTTTAATGATATTACACTTTAAAGGAAAGTATTTTGAATATTTTTGGTTTCATGTACAAGAAATGGACTTTTAGAAAAAGATGAAGCAAAAATGGTGCTATTTTTGGAGTAAAAACGAGCAAGAAAGAAAATTCTGACTTTACACATTTCGATGTCTTTCTATACTTGATCTACTTTACATTTCTCACATGTTTTTGAATAAAATTATGCTTTAAAGAAAGGTTGTTTTCATGCTTATTTTGTAAGTATATCTGTAAGGAGCGAAACACAACTGAAACGGACTGAAACAGAGCAAAACGAAGCAAAACGGTGGAGCTGCTGCAGGGTGGCGCCTGAGGCTCCAAAATCCAGAGAACTGGCGCCTGTGGCTCCAGAGATGATATAAGACGGATTAAGGAAATTAGGGATAAATTTTAAGCGGATTTTGAAGGCTCCAAATGATTCAAACTCCCCATAGAGTGATTCAATGCATCTAGATACTTTGGAAGGCTCTTTAATGAAGGGATATGTCTCTTGAATGAATTGACATATTTTTTTGGGATTCAATAGGTGTGACTTTTTGAGAGAATTTGGGAGGGAATTTTGAATTCTTTTTGAAAAAAGGCAGCCCCTAATTAAAAAATAGAGGAGTCTAGGGCATGAGTGTAGCGTGAGAGTGAGAGGAAGGCTTTGGATAAGAGAGGATTTTCTTCTAGGGTTGTAAGAGGAGAGAGAAGTTGAGAGTTTTCTTCTTCATTACATTTCTAAGAGAGAATTGAGTGTGATTGTAAAGAGAGAAAGTACTTAAAGGGAAATTCTAGGGATTTACTTGAGAAGGAGTGTGAGATAAGTTGTGTTCTTTTCTTTCTTTATTTTATAAACTTGTTTTTATATATGAAATACATGTTTTGTGTGGTATGTATTTAATTTTTGCTATTCATTTTTGTTTTTTGCTACTGCTTTGAGATTGCACCGTGCGCGGTCACAGAAAGGTTAATGAACCAGAATCTCCATTATAATTCTCCTACTCGTTTTTTTTTCATTTGTATTACTTTTTTTTTTTATAAAGTGTCGAGATGCACATAATAAGTTTAAAAAAGGTTGACTTGTGTTTGTGTGCGCACGCACGCATACCATGGTATGTTGGTAGAATAGCTTCTCTGAAATTCATAAGTTTTCTCAGGTCATGGGTAAATCATCCCGTGTGTAGTTTGGTACTAAAAAATTTAGCACATCCAGTGATGACCAGAGCTCGTCTAATAGCATCCGACAATTCCTTTACACACACACACACACACACACACACACACACACACACACATATATATATTAAAATTATCCTTTTGTTAAAAGATTATTTAAAATTCTATATATAGATAGATAGATATGCAAGTGGCTTGGTTGCTCAAACTCTCGAACTAATTATATTAAAGATGTACTTTGATGCCAATGGACATATTAGAATATGACTGATAATTGCAGTGCATCAGTCAATTACATCATAATGCATTATTGAATTGTAATATGGTGGACTATCTTAGATAAGATAAATTAGGTAATGTCTTATCAATGACCTTTATGTTCTCCGTTCGTTTATGTAGTCACCTGTGACTAATTTTATGAATATGTTGTTCATAGTATCTTTCCTAATTTCGGAATGTGTTCATTTATGCAACCTATATTCAATTCTATAGGTTTTTCTTTTTTTTTCTGATCTCCACTAGGAGTCTAAGTGATTCAAGCCCACCTATGTCCCGGCGTAGGCTTGGCTCGTGAGTTGAGCTTGATGAGCTAACAAGCCAAGCTCAAGCTACCCACGACTCTACCATTAGTTCATGAGCTGACTCGTTTAAGAAAATTAATATAAAGTATATTCAAAATATATTAAATTTTAAGATTTTGACTTTAAATTATTTAAAATATTTTAAAATATATTTTCTTATATCAAGTGATTTCTAATTACTTATCCTTAATTGCAGATTCTCTTTATCATTTTATGTGACCAATAACTTAAATTAATATTATTTTCTCTCTTTTATATCAAACAAGCAGACTCGTAAGCTGGCTTCAACTCATAGAGTTAAGCTCTAGCCTGATTAATTAATCGAGCTCGAGCTCGATTAATTAATCAAGCTCAAGCTCAAGCTTAAGCTTAAGATGAGGGTTGCTCAAACTAGACTCGACTCATTTACACCCTTAGTCTCAACTACAAAGATTTCTATAGAACTTATTAAGGTTACGGCCAACCTGGATTAGGCCCAACTAGATAAATAATTTATTTTGCAAGTAACTTTTTAATTTTATCACTGGGTGCCATTACTATTAATTCAATGAGTGATATTCGCAAACTTGGCAAGTCTTATTGGACTCTTCATTGCACATAAAATGCATTTAACACTATTAGAACTGGATGGCTATCTCATACTTTCTTAGATTACATGATTTCTCAGAAGCTTTTGTAGTATGTGAAGCCTTTGCATTTGCATCAACAATGCAATGTGCTAAAGGAAGAATGATATGTAGCAAACCACTTAATTTTATAATGTAGGTATACAATAAAAGGCTAAAAGTAAAGAGCTCTAATTTTTTCTCTGATCAAGTGTCATTTTTAACATTCAATGGCAAATGATGAAAAAAATTAAAAGTATTATTCCATTCAATTTGAAGAGGATTAAAATTTGATCATATTCAAACTTACTACATTTATAACTTTATAATTGATTATAAAATGCACCTAAGGAAATATTGGATGCTTTTTCACCATGTGTCTATATGAACTTTATAATTCAATTAATGTATAATAAAGATGGTTATTTAATGTGCATACCCGATAACATTCTTGATTACTTTTATATATTAATGTTATTCTAGAGGATATGTCTAGAGATCATAAAAAGAACGACGATCCTTCCAATCCATCAGACCACTAAGGTCGACTTTTATCCACGTTTGATGGGTGGGTATTGCAATCAAGCTCCATTATGCCCTTACACATGAGGCCCAATTTCTGTCCAGCCCGAGGAAACCTTTGTGCACATTTGTTACCTTTTAGGAGGCCTACGCCCCATAGAAGTTGTCTACCTGAGACTGTCTCTTGGCCCGTAGGTTCTAACACAAGAAAGTAAGGAAGAAGAAGTAGCTCAACGAAGGGCCATAGATGTATTAAAGCGCATTAATGATGTTATAAAGGCCAAAAGGGATATGATACTTGATTAATTGTAGGAATTAGTGTTGAAAAACCCTATTTGGAAGCAAAAAATGAAAAGTAGCCCCAAGCTTATGAATAAGCTCAAGATAGCCAAGAACGATGGAGTAGTGCTAGACTAAGACAAGACAAACTTGTTTCTAACCTCCTTCTAGCGTTTACATGGTTTCCCACTCACTCTATTGAGTTAGAGCCCTTGTTAGGTTTTTCAAGGAAGCATCTCGATGAATAACCGACAAATCAAGTATAGAATTCTAGCTCCAGTGGAGCATCAACCACATTGCAGGTCTCCAACCTATGATGTGGTTAATGCCCCTCCTGATCTAGAATTCCATACTTGATTTGCCAGTTATTCATTCGAGCGACACCCTAAGGATGTGAGAAGCCAATGATGGGAGTGTTTGGACTTAAAGGAATGGAAACTTGATGCACTATCTGTGGCGATGCATAAGTCGCTTTAATAGGGACAAATTAAAATATTCCATTATTAACACTCTAAGGAGGGAACTATTAAAGCTTTCAACTTTCCCCCTATTTGGATTGTTTGAGCAAAAATAAACACAATCTTTGATCGGCATGCATCCAGTCCACAAACTGTCTTGCTCTATATCTCTCTTCTTCGTTTGGTCAAGGGTATGCACTTCCATTTTTTGTTTTAATTTATGCATTCCATTTCCAATGATCTTGTCGCACTAAACACAAATCTTTTTCATTTTCTCTATCACGTAGGCTTTTAGATGAAATAGAAATTAGAATTTAGTAGTCTTAAATTGAAAGAGTCCATGAAGTAGAGGGCCCAACGACACACATGAAGAAAGGGGGTCTTTCAGTTCATTAGTCTAGTCTTTCACGTGTACGTACATCGGCTTGTTAGTGCTAGAAATAAGAATCTATGCTAGGTACTCAATTGTAGCTTAGTTAAGTTTTTTCATTAGGTTCGTGAGGATTTACAGGCGATGAACATGAAAACATGCAGTATGTCAATCACAAATTGTTGTTGGGGCTCTTGCGATGCACACAGTACATGTGGCTCCTTAAATTGTTATTGTTTGTATACAAGCTGGCTAATCTAACAGTATGGGAAATTCAGGAAAGAGGAGTAGACAATCTGAGTGTTACATGCCCAACGCACAAAGGAGGAGGAAATTGGTACTTGCGAGACCGGTGAAGTCAGCACAAGAAGTAGGCAGCGTAGAAGCAGCAATTGTGGGTTCAGGTGCGGCTCAATCAATATCCCCATCTGGGGTTGGCAGAGCTAGTAGGAAGCATAATTGGTAATAAGTTGGTACTGGTTTCATTCTTTCTTTTCAAGAAATTTATCTTTATAACTAGTCAATCAAATAGGATAAATAGGTAGCCACATGTTGGCACAGTTTTATAAATTAGAGATTTCTAATCCGGTTGAGCTATCGCAATCAGTCTTTCACTTCTTGATAGCAGTGCGAATAGGAGATCCAAAATTATTGTATTAAGCCTTAAACAATCAGGATTAAGCTAGCTCATTGCCAAAAAAACAAATAGGAGCTCATGTTTAGATCAAAGGATGCTCATCGCACACACGTAGTAGGGGCTTCGAGTGGAAGGAATTAATCAAGTAAGGTATGGATGAAGACTATCTTAGTAATCTATTTCTTAGCTTCACTACTTTACTAACTTAGTCTTGCTTTTGTTTTTGTGTAATGAGAATATAGATAAAGGGTATGCCCAAATAGAATTGAAATTTTCTTGTGTTTTATAGGCGCAATCAGTTAAGAAATTGGGGAATGGAGGCTTCTGCTTTTTTTTTCATGGAAATTGTTTTGGGCATGCATCATGATTTTTATTTTTCTTCACACCTATAGTTGAGGAAAGAAATATAACTGCTACTCTAAAATTAGACTAATGTAGTGGGTAGTAGTTAAAGCATAGTATAAGCAGAAGCAATCCATAAGCAATACTTTAGAGCTCATTAGTCTTAGTATAAAACCCAAGCCAATAAAAGAAAGGGTTCCAGAAACATGAACCCTCCATAAACCCTCTTTCATGCCTATAAAGAGAAATTAGAAAAAGAATTTCAATTATAGACTTATATAAAGAATAGGCCTATGTAAATGAAGTTTATTGGGAATGGGAAAAGTGTTGCTTTTAGAGCGTGAGATCGAAGTCTCATCACAAACTAATAAAAATGGCGATCAACCTTTCTTTACTAATAAGAAAGTTTGTGACAAAGAATCTTCCTTTGTTGACTCTTAAAGTTCACTCCACACCTCATTAATTTATTACAACTAATTTCATCTTAGCTTAAGAGTGTTGAACCATCCCTTATCGCTTAATCTCAATTGTCAAACCTTTTTGGTTGAATTTCACACTCCAGAACCTTGAGAGTAGGTTAGTGTAGAATTCACCATTGTAAACCTACTTCTTATTAGTGTTCTTATTACCCCTGTAATAAGAGTAAATTGTGTTTTCTCATTTGTTTTTTGAACAATCTACTATTTTGTCTTTGTAATCGCAGTTATTAGTGTCTTTCTTACTAAACTGACTTTTGTTGGAATAACTGGTTTTATTGAATGCATAACTACTCTTTCATCTACAAATTTCATATCTCCTACCAGTTCTAGCAGTCTTGTAGATGGCCAGATGTCATCTTGGATACCTTTCTTTCCATGTTGTGGTTTTTTGTGAGAAGCTCGGCCCCACCCCAAAGGCAAGATATTTTAAAACTTTATGTGCAGTCTGAATGTTTGTTAGTCAGTCATTTGCTAATCCTATGGCCTATTAGCCACTCCAATCACTGCTTCTATTGATTCTTATCAGCTTGGAATAAATCTATCTTTTCATATCGGTCGGCATGGTAAGCAAGTAGAATGCCTCCTTCCTATGCTAAGAATGTCTGGCCTCCTTAGTGTTGAGCCAAGCTCTAATTTCATGTTGTTTTGGTCATATTTAGTTAGAGTCTAGACTGGTCACCGAGGCTACATTGATATTGATAAAAGACTGAAAGGTGATTGACTTCTCACTTGATTCATTACAAATGATGTAGATGTTGGGATCTAGGATTGAGCTAGACATGTTTTGTCATTCCAAGATGGCTTTAGATGCTCAACACAGTGTCAGGTGGCTTGTCTGTCTGATGGAATTATGTAGAGATGAATATCATAGCCTAGCCAGAGAAAAGGAAGATTGAAAACATAAATCAATCTTTCCTTATATACATGATATCATGATGAAATAAGTTGACTGAACACCCATAATATCTAGATTGAAATATTAAAGAATTTAACGTCTTAAGATTGAAAATTTAGAATTGAAATTGATGTTAAATTACCTATAATTATTCCCCCCTTAAGAGTTGTGCTCATCAAGTTCGATAAGTACCTACATCAAGTGGGTACCGGCTTCGCTAGACCATTTTGGTCCTCATGGCTAAGCATTATTAGGTGCTTTCTTATTGTAAACAAAGATCAAACTTAATTTGAAATGATTTATATATGTGATTTATGGAGAAAGGGAAAGATAGTGCCTAATCAATCGTATATAATAGGCAAGATCAGAGACTAAAAGAACTAGCTCGACTGAAAGGAGAGGAGGTATATACCAGCTCAGGTGAAAAGGAGAGGGTAAAAAATGGAAAGACTATGGGTGTATTCTACGTCCACATTAGTCATAAGAAGAAGAGGAACATCTGAGAGCTTAGCAGTCAAAACAATCTTTAATTAGATAAGGAGAGCTTCCAACAAGGAAAGGAGTAAAGATGGAAAAGGATCTAATATAACTGGGCGTGAAAAGATAGAGAACTTAGTTGTATGCATAAGAAATGATTAGTTATCTCCTTAGTGAAATCATACACATACTAAAGCTTTTCTTCATAAAAAAAAGTTACTTATCCATGATATTAGGTAGTGTTAGTAGCCTTCTTAGGATAGATCATGAAGGCTTTTTTTCTTGAAGTATACTTTTTGCAGTCGGGATGAAAATTGAAAAAGCTGGTCAGCTAGCCGACTGTTATAGGTCTAAGAATAAGAAGTCAACACATGAAGTATTTAATTGTAAAGTTAGCAAATAAGTGAAGACTTGTTTACGAGTCCATTCCATGGTCAATTGAATAATAAAAGTAAATGTGTTAGACTTTCATATTAACAAGATTCTAACTATGAAGCTAGATCCCCAGACTAGCCTACCTTTATAGGCTTTTGATTTCATTTTTTATGAAAAAATAAACTCATTGAGTTAGCAACCAGAGAGGATAAGATGCTACTTCAGAAAATAAAATAAAAGGTTATAGTGCCCCCTCAAACCCATCCCACCTAAAGTTATGAAAGAAAGTCCCAATCTATGGATTCTTCCTAAGCAGGAAATTTGATACAAGAATCTTTGTTCACATATGATCTTGCAAGAAGAAGTTTCAATTATCTAAATCAATGCCCTTCTTTTTATAACTTTGAATCAGTCTACCTAACTTCAGAGATTGATATTCCAAGCAAGAAGCCTCTCCTTACTTACTTTAGACCATTCATTACTTGAGGTTTGAAAATACAAATAGATGGAAGATTTGGTTCATGGACAAATCCTTATTGGAACCTGCCCGCAAGGACGGTGTGGAGGTACTTCTTTATTCATGATAGAACTTGCTCTTAGGAATGTGATTGATTTCAGATTTTCAAGTTCTTTGATCCAAAACCGAATAAATGCTCTAGCGGGACAGCCTTTAGGCTAGAAGGAAGAAGTAACTAATTAGCAATACTATTCTGGTTTGAAAGCTATCCCCCACTCCCTTTTAATATGTCAATTCATTTTATAGAAAGATTCAATAAACTTTTCATTGATCTCCTCCAATGAAAACATGATTAGCTCAAAAAGTAACACCCGCCTCTACAACATTTGAATCAATATTGGACTTGACATATTACAAGTTTATCAGTATATTTCATTAACACTAATTGAAGCTAACCAGAAGCTTTCTTCTCATGTGACTCTTTGATTGAAAAGAGGTCATTGGACCAAGGTTGAAACTACTAGGCACAAATGAGCTAGCTGAGCGATGGGATTCCTGAAGCTGGTCAGCTAGCCGACTGTTATAGGTCTAAGAATAAGAAGTCAACACATGAAGTATTTAATTGTAAAGTTAGCAAATAAGTGAAGACTTGTTTACGAGTCCATTCCATGGTCAATTGAATAATAAAAGTAAATGTGTTAGACTTTCATATTAACAAGATTCTAACTATGAAGCTAGATCCCCAGACTAGCCTACCTTTATAGGCTTTTGATTTCATTTTTTATGAAAAAATAAACTCATTGAGTTAGCAACCAGAGAGGATAAGATGCTACTTCAGAAAATAAAATAAAAGGTTATAGTGCCCCCTCAAACCCATCCCACCTAAAGTTATGAAAGAAAGTCCCAATCTATGGATTCTTCCTAAGCAGGAAATTTGATACAAGAATCTTTGTTCACATATGATCTTGCAAGAAGAAGTTTCAATTATCTAAATCAATGCCCTTCTTTTTATAACTTTGAATCAGTCTACCTAACTTCAGAGATTGATATTCCAAGCAAGAAGCCTCTCCTTACTTACTTTAGACCATTCATTACTTGAGGTTTGAAAATACAAATAGATGGAAGATTTGGTTCATGGACAAATCCTTATTGGAACCTGCCCGCAAGGACGGTGTGGAGGTACTTCTTTATTCATGATAGAACTTGCTCTTAGGAATGTGATTGATTTCAGATTTTCAAGTTCTTTGATCCAAAACCGAATAAATGCTCTAGCGGGACAGCCTTTAGGCTAGAAGGAAGAAGTAACTAATTAGCAATACTATTCTAGTTTGAAAGCTATCCCCCACTCCCTTGTAATATGTCAATTCATTTTATAGAAAGATTCAATAAACTTTTCATTGATCTCCTCCAATGAAAACATGATTAGCTCAAAAAGTAACACCCGCCTCTACAACATTTGAATCAATATTGGACTTGACATATTACAAGTTTATCAGTATATTTCATTAACACTAATTGAAGCTAACCAGAAGCTTTCTTCTCATGTGACTCTTTGATTGAAAAGAGGTCATTGGACCAAGGTTGAAACTACTAGGCACAAATGAGCTAGCTGAGCGATGGGATTCCTGAGTTAAATGACTTCCGCTTGAAGATGGCTAGTGGACAGAGAGAAGATTGGAAAAAAACATGAAACAATACAAGAAGAAGAATCAACCCACTTTCCCTCTTATGAGGAGCATAGCCCTGTAACTCTTAAAATAGTAAGACTATGTAATGCTAGAAACTTGTAGACATCATTTAGATTCTGATCACTCTAAAATGAAAAAGCATGAGCGCTATGCTATTCATGATAGAAAAACTATCCTAAACTCTCATTTTTCTTCTAGATTTGGGTTAGTTGTTGATGTCAAATAAAGGTAGATTGAGTAATTAAGATTTTAATATTTCTATGGCATTCTAACTCTAATGATTAATGATCATAATTCTTTTCTTAGGGTGCTCTTCACATTAATTCATGAGCCTACATCAAAATCCATTTGTCCATTTCTCAGGGTACTCTTCACATTAATTCATGAGTCTCAATTGAAGTGAAATTCTTCACATTCTAGAGTTCCTCGGAATAGATGTTTAAGCAGCCATCTTGCCTAAGTCTGGTTAAGATTAAGATGTGAGCATATGCTTTCTATGCCTAAAAGTGTTATTTCTTCGTATAATGTAAGGTAAGGACAGTTTAAAATGGATCTCAAAGTGTGAGCGGTGGGTCAGTCAGAAAAGAGGCAGAATTAAGGCCATAGCTTTCTATCTCCATCTTGGATGACAATAAATAGATACCAGACTGCCTACTTTTTTAGACTGAAAAGGAGCATACTGAAACCATATACGAGATTGAGAGGAGCATCTTCTTGACCTTAAACTAGATAAGAGTAAATGAGAATAAATAAAAAATCAAATTTATATTAAATTCCCAATGTTACTTAAAATTTTCTAACAATTGAGATCTAATCTGAAAGATAATGACCATGACCCACTTTCTCTTTTTTTAAAATCATATCACGTAAAGATTGCTCACATTATAAAATATAGTTTGCAAAGCAAGTGTTTTTTTTTTCATTTTTCTCTCTTTTATTTTAGAAGGAGTCGCCAGTCTGTCGATCATCATATACTTCCCTTTTCGAATAAATCTCTTTTCCGAGTCATATGAATTACCAGGAGAAGGGAGGAACCGAAAAGGAGGGACATACGAAAAAGTGACAAACAAGAGAAAACACAAAACGTGGAAAGCCTACGTGCTGTAAACCTCGCAAGGATAGGTCAAGAGTGTCCGCCCAAATAAGATCGGGCGAAAGAACCTTAAATCGATATCCGCAAAAGAATGCCTCGTAAACTACTCAAAACCAGATAGTCGGGTGTAGGTGTCTGTTCTGGGGTCAAGAGCACTCTCAAGGGGACGTATCCCACTCGGTTAATTATATCTGGGGGGTACCCAAGAATACACTCGATAAAAGGAGTTTCGTTTGGATTATCATGAACCTGGGGCACTAGGTACTCAAATAAAAGTTATTTTGTGTGGGAACAATCCCGATGCTTCAATGCTCACGCCAAGCAATCGGGCCACTCGATAAAAGGAGTTTCGTTTGGATTATCATGATCCTGGGGCACTAGGTACTCAAATAAAAGTTATTCTGTGTGGGAACAATCCCGATGCTTCAATGCTCATGCCAAGCAATCGGGTAGCCATTGGGCAAAAAGTGACTCTCTCACATCCCAAGTAGGTAGCGAGTTATTGGTATATGATACCCATGGAAGAACTAATAATCATCTTGACAGGGATATCCCAACACGTCAAAGCACGTTCGAGCCATAAGGGCAGAGGACAAATCTTCTGAGATCCCAAGTTAGTAATCCGTGAATTGTGTCATCCACAGGAACCTCGGTAGCTTTAATGTCAAAGGAAGGAAAAAAGGAAGGTAACTCTATCTTATGACTAAAAGCTGGAGCTCCAAGAGGTGGGACTTATACCTACCGAGGTGGCAAGGATGCCTCAGAAAAGGAAAGAAAGTGGAGGTTCAGCTACAAAGTTGAAAACGCTCCAAACAAAATGACTTACACCTCGTCTGGGTCAGGGAGCCTTCTAACACCCTAGGCGAACTAGAAAACCACCTATAAAGAGGTATGTTTGGCCAGTCAGGTTGGAGAAGCACGGGGACTCCTCCTCGGGATATGCGAATATGATGCAGTTATCTAAAGCGGTCCGTAAGTATTGTGGAGGCCCTATTAATATATGCAGGAAAGTAAATGTTGCAATTTTTAAATCCTAAATATTTTAATCCTAAATTTTAATTATCTTGAATATTTTATTTTGGATTTTTTAAGTAGAAAAATTACAATTTTAGGGTCCTTAATGAGCCTAAATTAAATCATAAAATCCCATATCACAAAAAGAAACAAGAAAAACACATGCAAGTGCAAACATGCAATATGATGCAAAAAAAACAAGTCAAATCAAAATAATAAACAGGTCGGTGTCGCTGGGTCGGCAACAAATTCGAGAAAAGAAAAAGGCGGTTGGACTCCGCATATACA
>NW_018164492.1:379903-381729 GCF_001263595.1 Phalaenopsis equestris
TGAAAATCTCAACATATTTTCCTTTGGTCATGTACCGAGGCGGCAGTAACCTGGAGACAGTGGTGATTCTCACTAGGGAGCTTCACCCAAGTGCAAATGCAGATTCAAATGCAAACACATATGGTGCAACATGAAAACAGTCAAACATTTGATATAATTGCAAAAGCAAAACAAACATACAAGTGATCGGCCGACCGGATCATGGTGATCGGTCAAACCAAAATGATCGGTCGATCGGGCCGGAGCGGTCGGTTGAACCAAAGTGGGATGCTCGTCAGGCCGAAGTGACCGATCAGAGTGAAGTAAGATGCTTGTCGGGTCGGGGTAGCCGGTCAAAGTGAAGTGAAATGTAACATGCACCAAGCAAAAATGCAATATGTAGCAAACCAACATGCAGATAACAAACTGGGCTCGTGCTAACAATCTCACCTAGGAGAATTAAGGTTCAGACCGTTGGATGTGCAACATCGCCGCCTCTTATTTTGGTGAGAAAATGGGGGAGTTTCTCCCCAAATCGTCGAGGGGGAAACTCTCCACGGCATCGCGAAATGGACTAGCTACAAAGCTATTCCCATTTCGTGAACTCCTCTAAAATTTGCAAAGCGAGCCAGCTACAAAGCTTCTCTCGCCTTGCCGAATCTGACCTCCCAACTTCTCTAAGTAAAGCTGGAGAATCCAAAGCAAGGGGAGTGAGGGACTCTGATCTATAGGGACTTGTGCTAAGGCTCACAATAAGGGGAGAGACACTCGACTCTATGTGGGGTGTTTGGTCACACATAGAAAATCATAACCTAAAGGCTAGCTCTAGGAAAACCAATGATCCATCACGCAGGCACGTCGTCGCACCGACCCATGCCGACGCAAGCACCCCTTGTGCACACGCCTAGACACCGCTATAACCTACGACCAGCTAGGAGTAAGAAAATCTCAGCATCGCGATAGTTGTAGACGCGTTTTCTTTGCTTGCTCCAACCTCGTTGGCGTCTAATTCATGCTTCAGTGAGCCTCGCAAAACATGTACAAGACAACCAAAAGACATAGGAGGCTGTGAGGTATGAGAAGTACCAAAAATAAATAATTTAGAATATAAAAATATGAGACCCAAAAAAAGTACCTTCGCGAGAGAGGATCGCACGATGACAGTGAAAGAGGTGAAGCTTTCCTCGCAACGGAAAAGACGTCAATGCCTCTTCAAGCCAATATACCACCGCTACCCAACGACATCAAGGTGCTTCGGCGAAGTGTCCGGTGACCAGAGGAAAATATGTTGAGATTTTCATACATATTTTATACTGTTTTTAATGATATTGCACTTTAAAGAAAGGTATTTTTGATATTTTCTTACAGGAATGATGAATTAGGGTCAATGGAGCAAAAAGATGAAAAAAGGAGCGAATTTGGAGCGAAAAGGACCAAAATGTAGAGATTTGAACTAGGCTCCCGACCCGTCGGCTCCCTCGACGCCACCGATGGTGAGTTTTTCCTGAGGCTACAGTATAAAATTCTTCAGAAGTCCGCCGACGGCGAGCTCGGCGGTTATGTCTACTTAAGCTTTAGATAAGGCCAAATTTTGAAAGGATGCTTAGGCAACTCTTGAGAAAGCTCATCCACAACTTTAAAAGAACATTTTGGCCAAAAATTGAGAGAGTCTAGAGGCCTTGGAGGTTAGAGAGGTTCCATTAGTGTTTAGAATTTCCAATAGAGTGTAACAATTGTGAGGAATTCTTTAAGAGATTGTAAGAGTGGAGGGAAAGTGAGCGATTTCTTCCTCCTTGCTATTTCGAAGAGGAATTCTGTGTGCTGTAAAGAAAGGAAGAGATTCAGAG
>NW_018164492.1:385314-386805 GCF_001263595.1 Phalaenopsis equestris
CGCGTGGATCAACGAATTATACATGATAGAGAATGTTCATCTCTGCCACTATTCCAATTTTGTCCCAACGTCGTCTCAACGAGAAACCAGATGAATGAAATTTATTAATATTTAACGAACAAAACTGACAACTGGGAAACAAGAGAAAACGGCAATGTTAGTTTTTCTGCAACATTTTTGAATCCCATTTCGAAATAATTGCACTTTTTCATTTCTGCAAAACTGTTACCAACAATGAAGATCGGTAAAGTTTCTAAAGAAAATGCTATTTTGAATTACTGCATCCAAGGGGGACTGTCGATCGACATTGGATCTATAATTATGAAGTTGGTTTTGGGCTTGATCGTTCACAGATCAACTTATGGGATTGCATTTTCTCACTTTGTAGTCAATTTCAAGTGTCCTATGAAAATTGGGAAAAGGTACTGCTACCTTGGAAGCCTTTGGATCCAACTGAAAGATTCCTAGTTTTTGAAGATGAAAATGATTTGACAATTATAGTAGATCAAGGATCATCTTATAATTCATTGCCAGTTCAACCCTTAGTCCCTGATAAGCCTCTAGTGATCTTGCACCGATACAAAATGTCATGAATGTGATTAATAATATCTCTGATTTCTTTGATCATCTAGACCGATTAATAATATATTAATAATATCTCTGATTTCCTTGATCATCTAGACTGGAGGATGAAGGAACATTTTGAGCACTCTGGACATTTAGAAGATAGCTTCATATGACTTATGAGGAGGATAAAGTTAATAGAAGAGGATTCCACTGAAGAATTTATTTCCAAGAGTTTCCATTCCAACCCTTCTACAACCTCTTCGTTCATGTGCAATCAATGGGTGATCTCAGAGGAGAATCTAGGACGGAGTCTTAGGATTAGTAAATTTATATTACTATCTATCTGTCTATCTATGTATTTTGATTTGAACTTTGTATTTGCTTTGCTTTAGAATTATGCTTGTAGATCTCTGTATAGTTGAGACTAAGCATACGATTTTTTGTATTCATCATTTGGAGTGTTGTGGCTTGGATTGCGACGCTGAATTAATATGTTGAGGTTGAGGTTGCCAGACTTAGGTGTGTTATGTAACGTACATTGTACCCCTTGGAATTTATATATAAATGTGATGTTTTGTGTTGTGAAAATTTATATGTGCTAAGTACATCATTTAGTCACTTAAAATTATGTCTATAATGATTAAAAAGACGCCGTTAAGGCTTGAAATTGATCGAAATCGCAAAAATCCAGAATTTGGACAAAATCAATAGAGCCCGTCGACGGCCTCAAATTTGCTGACGGTGAGATTTTCCCGAAACTTAGGATTTTAATTCCAATAAAGCCCGCCGACGGCACCATCGAGGCCGCCGACAGCGAGCTCACGAAAAAACACCTTTAACCGCAATTTTGACCAGTCAACCGCCACTATTCATCATCCCCTTCCTCCTAAAAATGCCATTTTCGACCTAAGGCTTGAAAGAACT
>NW_018164492.1:389649-389851 GCF_001263595.1 Phalaenopsis equestris
GGCGAAAAAGGTGAAGATTGGAACTGGGCCGCCGACGACGCCCTTGATGCCGCCGACGACGAGTTTTCCCTGAGGCTACAGGACAAAGTTCTCCAGAAATCAGCTGACGACGAGTTTTCCCCGCTGACGGCGAGGTCGGCGGTTATGCCTACTCAAGCTTTGGATAAGGCCAAATTTTGAAGGGATGCTTAGGAAACTCTTG
>NW_018164492.1:389883-390090 GCF_001263595.1 Phalaenopsis equestris
AAAGTAGATGAGGGGAGACTCCAAATTGAAGTGTAAAAAGAGAGTCTAGTGAGTCTAGGAGGGGCTAGAGGTCCTGGATGTTAGAAAGGTTCCAATAGTGTGTAACAATTGTGAGGAATTCTTTGAGAGCTTGTAAGAGTGGAGGGAAAGTGAGAGATTTCTTCCTCCTTGCTACTTCAAAGAGGAATTCTGTGTGTTGTAAAGGAA
>NW_018164492.1:390623-410101 GCF_001263595.1 Phalaenopsis equestris
GCCTAGCCGCAGATTCAGTAAACAAGCATAGGATTAGTCAATGTTATTTATGCCTGGAACAAAGGGCAAAGAATAGGTATGCTTTTATTTGACACAATAAAATTTGAACTAATTCACTTTATCCATTCACTATAATTTCTTAACAAGGAGAATGATGATTTCTTATATATTGAATATCACATTTAAACCCTCATTAGTATCATTAGTTATTTAATAGTCATTAAAATTACATATTTATTTCAATTTCCTATTAGTATAAGCAAATTGAACTTCGTTGTTGTGATTAAAGCATTGCTTTTCTAAAATCTTATTTCGCAGTTCTAAACCACTCTCTGTGGGATCGATATCTAGGACTCCATTAGAGCCTTACATTACATGAGCGATACAAATACTTGCGTTGATAAGTGTGACTTTACAATTATTGAATATTTATTACGTCCATATTTAACTTATACTTTTGAGCATATATAAAGTCACCGGTCAAGGTCAATGGGAAAGTAGGATGGTGAGGTGGAGGAGTTAGCTCGCCGACAGTGCGCACCGGGAACAAAAAAACGTGGAGGAGAGCCCAAAATCCGATGTTCTCCTCGCTGCTTTTCTTCGGCTTAAATGCGACGCCGACGAGGCAAAAAGGTTGGTGAGGAAGAGGTCCGACGAATGGCGGGCTCTCGAAGTATGAGTTGGAGCGGCCGGCAGATCTATGTACAACCAAGAAGAGAAGAAGAAGAAGAAGAAGAAAAGGAAGAGGGAGAGGCGGCCAGACGCCGGCGGCTGGGGGGTGCCGGGGGGCCAGCGGTTTCGCTGTCCTAGAGGGAGGCGGTGCGAGGGAGACAGTGTATCGTGGGTCTAGCTAGAGAGGAGGCTCCAGCAAAGAGGACGTCGTCGACGAGAAGGAAGACCAACAGCTTGCTTTGGCGGCGAGCACCCTGGGTTCGCGAAGGGGGCGCTGACAGCTCGCGATAGGGTTTACAAAAATGGGGGCCATAGGCAGAAGATTCAAAATGGGGGTCAGACACAAAATTTCAGGATGAATCAGACCTATTGATTACTGAAGATTCAAAATTTGTTCATAAGAGATTTGAGATTATAGGCACGATAAAAACTAGTGAACTTCTTATTCCTTTTATTGAGGAACCCCTGAACTTGAGATGAAGGTACTTCTCACACATTTTAATTATGCTTACTAAGAAAATTCATCTACATTATCAGTTATCATATCTTCAGATTTGACTCATTTACAAGAGGATAAATTAATAAATATTCTGAGAAGTTATAAAAAGCTTTCGGATGAACCATAACAGATATAAAGGGGACTAGTCCCTCTATTTATATGCATATAATTCTAATGGAAGATGATCATAAACTTCGGGCAAATCCTCAAAGGAGATTAAATTTAATAATAAAAAAAATTTGTGAAAAAGGAAATATTGAAATGACTCGATGCATGTATTATTTATCCTATATCAGATAGTGCTTTAGTTAGCCCTATTCACTATGTTCCTAAGAAATGAGGAGTGACAATAACTATAAATGAACAGAATGAATTAATTCCAACTAAACCTATCACTCTGTGGCAAGTACGTATAAACTATAGAAAATTAAATTCTACAACTGGGAAAACTCACTTTCCTTTACCCTTTTTGGATCAGATGTTGGTTGGGCTAGCTAACCATCCATATTTTTGCTTTCTAGATAGATATTCTGGGTTTCACCAATTATCTATAGCTCCTAAGGATCAAAAAACAACTTCACAAGTCCTTATGAGACTTTTGCTTTTCGAAAATGTCTTTTGAGTTGTGTAACGCACCTACTATATTTTTAATGGTGTATGCTGTCTATATTTTGTGACCTGATTGAGAAAGAATTTGAAGTATTAATGGATGACTTTTCAGTGTTTGAACATGTCTATATTTTGTGACCTGATTGAGAAAGAAATTGAAGTATTAATGGATGACTTTTCAGTGTTTGAACTATCATTTGATTCTTGTTTAGAACATTTAGCGAAGGTGTTGAAAGGCTGCAAAGAAACCAACTTAGTTCTCATTTAGGAGAAGGGTCAATTTATGGTTTTGGGAGGAATCATATTATGACATAAAATATCAGCAAAATGCACCCAACAAAGATTCAAGTGATTGAAAAACTACCTCCTTCTAATATTGTGAAGGGAGTTAGAAGTTTTTTGGGACATGTTTGATTCTATAGACGATATATAAATGATTTTTCTAAAATTGCCAAACCTCCATGACGACTCTTAGAAAAGGACGTCGTATTTAATTTCGACCATGAATGCCTAAATGTCTTTAATATGCTTAAAAAAAATTAGTCACAGCTCATATTATTACTTCACCTGTACGATTGCTAGTGTATGATAGAGCTCATTACATTCATGCCATAGAATTCAAATCAAGAATCAATTTTTATAAAAAAAAGTATTATTTTTAGACTTTCTTAAATAAGTTGTGAATACAAAACAGATATCTTTTTCGAAAACAAGTTTTGCTGATAAAAAAAAACGCCGTGCCAGATTGTGTACTCACGAGGCTTAGCAAGTCAAATTTCCCGTTTCAAAATTTGCTCTCCCAGATTTTCTATGGTGTTCCCGAATCTTGCTCCCATTTGGGCTCTTGTTCTTCGTTGAGATAGGTTTACTTTTTCCATCTGGTACCTAGTTGTCGTTGCTGTGGTTTTAACGGAATTCTGCCGTTCTTGTAAGTGCGTTCCTTCTCGGCTCTTATAGCTCTTCCCATTTTCATTCAATTTGTTACCGTACCTATTGCGTTTCATTAAGTTCCGTTCAGTTTGGATGATGATGAAGCCATTGAAATAAAAATCATACAATTTATTCATCTTTAGAGAGTCTACAGGCATTTATTTAAGATTTTCGAGGTTCTTTTTGCGCTTTTTCTCTTGATTTCTATTATCCCTCCATAAACCGAAAATCATACAAAATATTCATCTTTAGAGAGTATACAGGCATTGATTTGAGATTTTCGGGTTCTTTTTTGTTCTTTTTCTCTTGATTTCTATTATCCCTCCATAAACCTTGTTTTGGGTTCGATCGGCTCGAAATTTCTATCCGGGATTTTATATTTTGTGTTGCCTTGAAAATATCACTTGTCCAATAAATTACGGTTTTTGCAGGAATCTTCAGAGGTGCGGGAAATCCTCTTTGATTTTAGCTTTTCATTCAAAGGCCATGTTCTAGGATTAAAAAAAAAGCAACCCTTTTTTGTTTTTATCCTTGATGTAAGAGTTATGATGAACTCTGCCGTTATTCCCTTTTTCTTATTCCTTTTTTATACTGTTTAGGTTCAATTTTTGCGGCAGGCAAAGTGTGGTGTTGAAAATCTGTGTTCATATTGAAGGGACATTTGATGATGAGGGGAACTGCTCGAGTTCTTCGTCAAGCTTTGTATCGTTTTGGGATTGGAGGGGATCTTCTTTATTGTCTAGATGGATGTCAAAAGGTTTCAACTTTGAGAGGAGCAGCTGCTTATTTTCAATTTAAACCCATAATTGATAACGGGATCAATAGGTATCTTCGTCAGACTGGAAGATCTCTGTCTACCTTCGTAGTCAGTGATTCTGCTGGAGGTTTGCAGCTGAATCTGTTATAGATTTTTTTACTAATTAGGAATTTGATTTCATTAATAATTGTTTGCAACCCTTTTCATGGAAAATTTTGTCTCATTGAACTCTAAATGCTGCAGAACTCTTTTTGTAGTTTAATGGCTCTCTTCTGCCATGCTAAACCTGCTATTTTTTCTGATAATGCCAAGTTAATTGTTCATTCTAGATTGGTGCCTAACTTAGTTTTCAATCTGTTAGTTTGAAATGCATCCCTTTTGTTTTAATGACGTTAATGCTAACTACAGCGTCAGCAGATGTGGGAAAATCTGGTCCTTTGGTCGAGTATGAAAGGAGAATAACCTCAGGGGAACTAGTTGATGGGGATGCCTTTCAAGTTGGTGTCTATAAATTTTTTTTATATATGAAGTTCTTATTATTGACAAATTTCCCGTTTTTTTTTTCTTAGGCGGTGTTTGGTGCACTATTTACTGGCGGATTTACGTATGAATTTAATGTAAATCCGCCAAACATGAATTCAATGCAATTAAATCTTGCCTTCAGCTAAATCCAAAAATTTCTGTGGCGTGACGTTAATACCGGATTTATTAAATCCGAATTGGAGGTGGATTGAAGAAAATGACTTCCTTTATTTGTTAAATCTTAAAAACAAATGCTAAACATTTGGTTTTGACTTAACTGGGTTTAACCTAAGTAATATCAAACACAAATTTGGAATTAACATCACCCGATTTACTAAATTTGGATTTACTAGATTTAGTAAATCCTACTTAAATTAAATCCAAGAGGCAGCCAAACACCCCCTTAGACCTCTGATAGTTTATGCCTTAAGGTTCTTTTTGGTAAGCATTTTTGCAATATATATTTTTATTAGGTTGATACACTTAGGGTACTTCAAAGGCTCTATGACCAGCTTGTTGAACATGAAGATAGCTGCCATTTGGATAGATATAAAGCATCTCAAAAAGCTGGAAGGTAACTGATTAATTGTCTTTAGAAAAAATATTTATTTGAAGAGGGCAATAGTTTCATAATGAGATTTCATCGATTTATGATTTTCAGTAACTTTGGTTTTCTTAGAATTTTTTTTCACTTTTTTTATAGCATCGTTTTGCAGAAGTCGTTGGCTATGGTCACGTCTTGTCCCACAATCTTCTTATTCACCAGTTAAAGGACTATACCTTTATGGAGGAGTAGGAACAGGAAAAACGATGCTAATGGATTTGTTTTATGATCAATTGTAAGTTTCAAGATAAGGTTAACTTTTGTGCAAAATACTTGTTTGCTACATACTTTAACCTTGTTAAATCAAAGTTCTTATGCTTCATCAAATGTGAGATATTAAGCACTGTATTTTCAACTTTATGCTTTTTATTTAAGGTGACTTAGAAATTGCTTAGAGTGAATTGGTAAAATTAAGTTTTAACATCTTGGGTAGGATTTAGTAGAAAAGAATAGAAAATTACAATTCTTAAAGCTAGACCCAAATACCTTAGATAAAGCTTATAATGATGATGATGATTATATTCCATCATCTTAACTTGTTTCCTGTTTAACCCTATTTAGATGGAAAAAAATACATTTTGTTCGTTGAACTCCTAAAAAAATGTGTTATTTAAAGTTTAGCTACACGCACATCATCAGAAAATTATTTTATTGTTACTTAATGGGCATGAATGGGTGTAAATGAGGTGAGTTGAGCTTGAATTAGGTTGATTTGTTTGCTGAATGGTACTTGACGAGTTGAGCTTGAGGGTCTGTTTGGGGCAGCTGCAGCTTATCCAGAACTCGAGATTGAACTCAAATGTCGAGCTTGAGCCTCCATTGCTGAGAAAATAACATGCTAGAGTTAGACTCATGACCTCGAGCTAAAATCAGTATGGGAATTTGTTTGAGAAGGATGGGAGCTTACTAAAGAAGTCAACAACGAGATGAATGGCATTAGAGAAGGAAGTGACAGGTGCTCATTGAAGCGGGCAATAACGGTAAGAGCTGCACAAGGAAAAGGCTATGATGGGAGTTCGGTGGAGAAGGCAATGTTGGAACAAGCTGGAGAACATAGTGTTTGGACAAGCGGCGGGAGCTCGGTGGAGTAGGTAACAACAGGAACTTGCTTGAGAATGCAGTGATGGGACTTTCAATTGAAGCTTGGTAGGGAAGGCAACGATGGGAGCTCACTATCAGTGATTGGACCCATGAAGTTTTAAGAAATGAGTGTGTGTGCAATGAGCCGTAATTCGAATGACGCAAATTAATAAACCTGCTGGTGAGCCAATGAGCCGAGCTAGGCCGAGCTCGAGATCTTATATTATATGAGCTATATAGTTTGAGCTCGAGCTCAAACCTATGTCTTGATGATCTCGACTTACGAGCTCTTTAATTAATGGAGTTTGTGTTGAATTGTGAGTCCTTGGACGCTTACCTCTCTAGACCTTATATTTCTCTGTGTTTGTTACGAAACATCATTTTATACTAAAGAAAACCTAAATTATAACTCCCTTTTTTTTTTTTGCAATGCTTCTGTCTTGTTATCATTTTGTTTTTCCTCGCATTGTGTTTTTGTAGACCATCTAATTGGAGGAAACGGAGAAGACACTTTCATGATTTTATGTTGGATGTTCACAAGCGCCTCCAGGTATGTTTTTCTGCTCAAAGGTTGGAGATATTTTTATGTCTTTTATGGGTTAAATTAGATGTATATGTATTTTTCCTTTTTGCATTTTGTCTTCGGCATTGCTTCTTTGAATAACATATCTTTCTTTATTTTCTCATAAATTCTATTGTGAGGTGGCAAGTTTTTATAAATTCTTTTTTGAAGTATGTTGCTTATAAATTATTCAAGATGCATAAAGGGGTAGCAGATCCACTTGAAGTTGTTGCAGGAGAGGTAGCAGATGATTCCGTTTTATTATGTTTAGATGAATTCATGGTACGTTGAATCGTGGTATGTTCTAAGTTCCAGTCATTTTTTCAGTCATATCTCTGCTTCCACTGATAAGTTTTGATTCTAAAAAATGCATGAACTGCAGGTCACAGATGTTGCGGATGCGTTAATATTAAATCGACTATTTAAGCATCTTTTTAGCAAAGGCATTGTATGCTTTTTACCATCAATATTTTGAATTGATTAACATTGTTAGTGATTGTCTTCTAGCTTCATTAAATCTTCTTTCTTTTCTTATGTTTGATATATGTTGGTTTCAAAGGTTCTTCTCTCCACATCCAATCGTCCTCCTGATAACCTTTATGAAGGTGGTTTACAGAGAGATCTTTTCTTACCTTTCATTGGTACCCTCAAGGTAATATTATTTTGTGGCTTTTAATATTTTTTCTAAGTTTTGATTTTCTATTTTATATTTGATTTTAGTAGCATATTTACTGGTACTTTTATTGGAACTGTGCAGGAAAGATGTACAGTTCATGACATCGGTTCTTTAACTGACTATAGGAAGTTAACATCAGTAACTATCTTCATTTTTCTTAGGAAACTAATATGTATTAAAATTCTTCTCAGGGAACATTCATTTTATCAATTATTATTGTTTCATGCTACAGGCTGAGCAAGGTTACTATTTTATTGGGTATAACACTTCAGGCCTTAAGAAAAAATTTTTGAATCTGATTGGAAAGGAGACTCCTCACCCACAAGTTGTGGAAGTTGTTATGGGAAGACACTTGCAGGTTGTGATGTACCAACTTCTGCATATAAATTTTAATGGTGACGTTTTTTTTTCTGTTCTATGTTCCTGAAGACGAGCTTGAATTGAGTCTCCTTTCTCATGCAGGTTCCAATTGGAGCAAATGGTTGTGCTTATTTCTCTTTCGTTGATCTATGTGATAAACCATTGGGAGCCGCTGACTATTTAGGACTGTTTGGTAAGCTTTTTTTTTTTGCTGAATCCTTAGCCGTTTCCCTATCTTTTTGGCGTTATAATAAAGTGTTGCTCCTCCTTATTACTTTGGCCAGAGAAGTTTCATACATTGGCATTAGAAGGTGTGCCAAAATTTTCAATCAATAACCGGTCAGCAGCTTATCGGTTTGTCACATTGGTTGATGTATGCTACTAGCTTCCTGATTGTGTTGATTATTTCAATTTATTTTTGGAAGATTTACATAAATAACATTCAATTCCTATGTATTTACATATCTAGCACCTAAACTTAAACTTTTACACACATACCAGTTTACCTATGCATGAATAAGTGTATTTCACTTTTTAAAGGTTGAAATGGTGGTTTTTTCTTATGTTATATGAAAGATTTGGGTGGTATGAATGTAAAATTTGAAGTCTAGTTGCTAGATATGTAAATACATAGGAATTGGGTGGTATGTATGTAAATGCCCCTTTATTTTTTTATTCTTTAATGGCATCTACTTTTTTATCACAGTACCATTTGTTCTCATTAGCATTTTGTGACATCATTGTGGTAAATCATTGTTTGTATGGAACATGTGCAATGACATAATGCTGAATGCATGGTTGCATTATTTCGTGAAACTAGAAAACTATAGGGATATGTTGATTTTATATGGATTTTTTACATGATCTTATAATGTAAAATCTTAAATGTGGCGAGCATAATTTTAAGTGAGATTATAAACTCATCACAAATACTATACCTTTAAAACCTGTACTGAATTTTTAATTTTGGTGATTTCTGTATCTTAGGGTTTAGGGTTGCCGAGATGAGAATGCTTAGGTGGATGAGTGGCTTTACACTTAGAGACAAAATGTGAAATAAATATATTCGTGAGTTGGTGGGTTGGTGTAGCTCTAGTGGCGGACAAAATTAGAGGGAGTCGTCTTTGATGGTTTGGTTGCATTAAATGTCGACCTTATCCGATTAGGAGAGTAGATATTTTAAATTTCACAGTCTTTGATGGTTTGGTTGCATTAAATGTCGACCATCTGATTATCCGATTAGGAGAGTAGATATTTTAAATTTCACTTATGTTAAGAAAGGAAGAGGTAGAACTAGAAAGACTTGGGCATACTGTATAAAAAATGATTTTAATTTATTAGAATTAAATGAAAATATGACACTCAATTGGATGCAATGGAGAAAAATGATTCATGTAGCCGACATGATTCATGTAGCGATTCATGTAGCCGACACCACTTAGTGGGATAAAGGTTTATTGTTGTTGTTGGTGATTTCTGCATCTATTTGTGCCTTTATCACTTAGTTTGTCGATAATCTAACACCTAAGTAATGAAAAATATTATGGCAATGATTTATTCAGTTTTATACTTTGGGTTTCGAATTATTTTTAACTCACCTGCCCGGCCGACCCCAACCCCACCCACCCCCCTTCGAACACACACACACACACACACACACACACACACACAAAGCTTTTGTCACCAACGGAATCACTTCAAATTGACAAAAGACAACCCTTGAGGTCTTTTACAAAATTTATCCCATGCTATAAAATCTTTTGGCCCTTGCCCCTCTTATTTTTATTTTGCTATACAGTGCTACCAATTATTATCACATTCACCATCATCAGCCTCAACCTAACTATTTGGAGGCATTTTTATGAATCTACCTTCCATAATTCATATTGAGTGTTCTGAGGATGTGGACTTTTCTCTACCATTTTTTTTTATTCCTCTCTCAATAATTCCATCAGCCGTCCATCCTTCTGGTGTGTATTTTATTTTCCGTCATGCTTGTCCATTCTGTAACAAAGAATAGGAGTGTTAGTTCAAAGCATTTGAAAGGTTTTGCAAACTTTCACGCTGGAGAAGAATAAGAAAATTACTTATAAGTGCACTTATTTGTCTATCCTAAGCGTTTTTTCGTTGCTAGCACAGATTATGTTACACGTTCATTACTGCCTAATACCAATTTCTCAAAATTTGGTTGAAACTCATTTTTTTTAGTAATATTAATATATTTATGCTAGGTTTATAATTCTTTAGGGCGAATTAAAGTATTTATCACTTGTTATACACATTATGTGTTGAAATGAACTTTGTGAGGAGCTTTCAGCCTGGATACTTTCTTATAACCGGATGCTCTTGCTGAAATTTACAAGTTTTCATTAAAGATGAAAAAATTTTGGTAAATCTGTTTTATCTAAATTGGTAGTCTTTTCCTGGGCAGGTTGGGGATAACTTTAACATGTAAATAAATTAATTTGCAAGTGTAAGTTTGTAAGAATTGAAATCAGTAATAAAAACATAAGAAGTGATCTGATCTAAGATCAAAATGTAAAGTACTAAAATGAAAGAAATAGTTGCCTTTCATATATTGTGATATTGTTACAGAAAGGATTGTTTACTGGTGAAGGTTCATGAAATTTAATCAATGTCCTACTTATTTGGAAGAAAGATCAATGAGCAGTGTAGAGGAGAGAGGAACAGCAAGGTGGAATAAGGACCATCATCACCATCATTTGACTTAGCCCAATTATTTGGAATTGGCTTTATGAATCTACCTTTTGTGATTGCTATTGGTCTATAAGAGGTGTGAACTCTATTTTGTACTATATTTTTAACAAAGTTTAGCCGTTTAAGCTTTTCTCTAGCCTTTTTATTGTTACTCCTTCCACATTAATTCTACAAACTGTCCATTTGATGCGTCTTATATCTCCCATTGTACTTACCCTAATTGAAATAACACTGATAAGGATACTAGTTTAGATATTATGAAATGTTTGCAAACTAACTAACTTCCATTATGGAGAAATGATAATGCAAGTGGCAAACTAACTTCCATTATGGAGAAATGATAATGCAAGTACATAGTGTATTTATTTGGCGAGTTTAACTTTGTTGGCTGTTTTACGTTTTCATTATTACCAATTTCTTAAAATTTGAATCAAACAGTCTCTTTGGTAATTTCAATGTATTTGTGCTAGGATTGTGGAGATGAATGGATGTGTTTATCACTTTCTACCCACATTGTATTTTGATGCTAACTTGTTGGGGAAAATATTTCATATTGAGTATTTGCTTATCTGGGTACCATATATAGAATATACGAGTTCTTATTTAGGATTATAACATTTGGTAAATCGATGTTTTCTAAACAGATAGCCTTTTCCTCAGAATTTTAGGGATAACATATTAATAAATTTGGTTGCAATTACCAGTTTATACAAATTGGAGTTTGTGATACATAGAAATTGTTTGATTTAAATGTACATGCAAAGTTTACCATTTATCAAATCAAAGAAATTAGTGCATTTAATTTTTAATAATAGTTTGGTATAAAGGATTATTTACTCATGAAGATACATAAATTTAATCAATATCCTAAACACTTTTTTGGGACTTAGGAATCATCCCTTCCATCCATTTCTTTTTACTGTTAGCAAGCTATTTGTTTAAGCTTTTTAAAATTTTCTTTATTATTTGCTCTCTTTCTGTTAAAGCTTGTATTTTTATTTTTCCACAAACTGAATTATTCATTTTCATAAAAAGGCCTTCCTTTTGAGTTTCTTTCCACAAACTGAATCATTCATTTTCATAAAAAGGCCTTCCTTTTGAGTTTCTTCTCTATAGAAATTTTCCCATGGTACGAAATGATTTGAATCTCACCCATATGATTTTTATCTTTCTCTACATTACAACCATCTTTATCTAACAAAAAAATTTGTCCACATAAACATTTGCTAACCCTGTTTTGTTTTCTCCTTTCACTTTAGTTCTATCAACTGTCAATTATATTGGCATCTTTTACCAGGCATTGTACTCTAACCCTGTGGGCTCCGAAAATTTATGCCCTGGTTTCCCTTGAAATTATGAGAGTTTTCACGTTGAGTTTCGAGTGAAATTTTTAGAAGGTAAATTAGATTGAGATACTGCACTACCTAGAGATTTCGATTTCATTTTGCAATGACATTAGATATGCGGTTTGAGGCTTTTCATAAGAGCAAGCTTTTTTGGTTAATTACTTTTCTTGATAATAGAACATTTTTCAATTATGACTAGTCATTAGGATTTGGATTGCTTATTAGTAATAGCAATTTGAGTTTTAAGTTGTAAAAAAAATTGTCATTGAGTTTAAGAGCGAATAATAGGGGGAAGATGACAAACCCGATAAAGATGGCATAGTTCTTTCACTTCAAGTTGTCATGATTTCTAATCTGTCTAGTTAAGGAGTTAGCAGACCCAACCTAAAAGAACGATCCTTATCAGCAGTCATTGGCTACTTCATCCAAAGGGATCTTATCGACTTTGGGTGCATGTTCGTCTAAAGAGGCAAATTCAAGTCGACCTTAGCTACTAGAAAACTTTATGCCCTATCATGTATTACTTATAATTCACTGCTTAAATAAGCAAAATTATTTTGAACTACTTGCTAAAGTGTGATCATAATATAGCTGGGCCAGCTCGCCAAACCACGTGCTCTGAAGGCTCTTGCTATTACTGTTGTATTTATGGACCCGTCTAGTTGAACCTCATTTACAAAGGACTCGAGCTACGTCCATACTAATATAAGATTATTTTGAAAATAAATAATAATATACTTGATATTTGCTTATTGTGAATTAAGGTTATTTTTAATTGTCACCCTCATTAAACTATTATGGAAGATGAATGAGATTTATTTTTAGATCATAAATGATATATTTTACTTGAATTTTTTGAGTTTTATATTTCAAAATTTTGATTTTATAAATAGATCTCTCCAACTCATATTTTCGTTCAACACGAACATCATCGCGGGGTTTCAATTTATTGGACTTATTACTTGAGAGCTTGATTTTATAAGTAGACTTATTCGGTTGAGATTTACTTTTAGCACGAACATCATCGGAGAGTTTAACTGTTTAGATTATTTGAGTTTGTGATTAGATTTCTTAATGCACCAATCTTGTCAAATCATGTTTTTTTTAGGAGGATTGGACTGATTTGTTGAATGTTTAGTTTTGTCAACTCTGATCCCTATCAGGAGGAGAATCAAACTAGCTAATTGAAAGCCCAATCTTATCTACTCTAAGCCTTAGGAGGAGTATTGGACTAACTTAGCAAAGGCTTAGTCTTGTGAACTCTAGTTTTCAAGTGAGATTTATGACTTTATCCTATCGACGGGGATTGCTCGTTTGAGAGCATGCATTGTTCAAGGATGTTGAATTCAATTTTTTAAAAAGAGAAATTTTACAAAATTTTTTATACTTCCATGTTTCTCAAGACAAATTATATTTAGGTTTAAAATTATATTTAGCTCACTCATCATTTAATATATTGTCAGAGCGCATGTAGACATTTAAGTTTGATGATGGGCACATATCTTTGTATTTTTCTATGATGCACTTGGATGAATTTCAATACATTTGCAAGACACCTGTTGACGAGGGCATGAAGAGGGTGAGATTCCCCTCTCACGTTCCAGACGACGGGACTGATTGGTCCAATCATGGGAGAGCCAACCGGCTCCTCTTCATGGGTTTGGCACCTCCTTTCAATAAAGGGGCCTAATCGTAATTATCTTGGTCTTACATACCTGCACCCACCTTGTTGTCAACCCACCCTAAATAGTAACTACTGTTGTTTTATCGCTATCATTATGTTGTCCAGCTGCCTGGACTTGCTACCATTCTCAAACCACAACCCCACAATCTGTGTTGTTGATATTACCACCTACTAACACCCTTACCACCATTTTGGCTCTTACCACGCAGTCCACTCAGCGTAACTGACCACCATCTATTGGGGCGTCTATATGTTGTGTTTATTGTTTTCTTTCAAGTGTGTTTGGTTGTAATCATATATTTGCTTTCTGTAATAATATGTACTTTTTATTATTTTTTGAGTTAACTCCACTATTATTTGGTATCAGAGCTAGTCAACCTCTTGTCTTATCCTAAGGTTACCTAAACCCCCCATTACCTAACCCAAAATTTTTCTTTCCCACCCGACATCACCCTCATACTCCCTATCCCAGCTACCCACACTCAAACCCTAATCATGTCAACAAGGTGACTAGTGTCAGAAGTTGATCGGGAGTTTAACATGGAAGAGATGTAGAAGGAACTCTATCGAGTGCTACAATTACTCGAGGACTTAGGGAGAGGTCACTGTCGAGTGTGTTAGCAAGATCCGACGAGGAGAGAGGAAGATCTGAATCTCTTAGGGATGGTTCCAGTAAAGAGGAAGGAAGGCCACGATGCTTTGGGATTAAGTATCAGTGGAGGTTGAGAGATTAGGTGCGTGTTGGAGACTACAGAGACTTGGAGTGAAAGTGGATATACCGAGTGAAAGTGGATATACCGAATTTCGAGGGAAGAATGAATTTGGATGATTTAATAGTGTGGATGCAGACCATCGAGCAGATTTTTTAATACAATAAGGTGTCAGTTGAGTGAAAAGTAAATTTTGCTACCATCAAGCTGATAAAGAGCACAACTTCATGGTGGGAAAATCTGAAGAGGGAGAGACAGAGAGAAGGGCAGAGCAAGATTACTATGTAAGAGAAGATGAAGAAGGAGATGCAGTGGCAATTCCTGCCACCACACTACAACCATGATATTTTATTAAAGCTCTACCACTTGTAGCAGAGGGAACTATAGTGGAGTACACAATGAAATTTATGCAACTTAAGCTGAAATATGAGCTAATAGAGTCAAAAAAGCACATGGTAGCCAAATAGTTGGGAGGCCTAAAGCCCTTCATTGGTAACGTAGTTCAGCTACAACGCGACTGGTCTTCAGACCTTGACGCCGAACATGAGAAACATAAAAAACAGAGCAAACACACATTGTATTCAGATAATTACCCACACTTGGAGACGTCAATAGGAGCACGTCTAACTAGAAAATGCTTCAAGTGCCATGGATATGTACATATCGCCTCTAGTAGCCTCAAGAGCAGAGTTGCTCATTCACCAAGCAGGGTGCGGTGGAGGCGAGCGAGGAGAAGGTAGCTGAAGAGTAGGGTGAGGGGTACTAACTTTCACTATATGAGGGCAAGATACTTGTGGTTCGATGGGTCCTTCAGACTGAAGCTACAAGGGAGCAGCAGTGGCTTTGTCACAACATATTCTACACCTAGTAAACTATGAAGGAAAATGTATACAACCTCATCATCGATGGAGATCGCGGTAAAAATATGACGTCCACACAAATAGTGGACAAGTTGAGCCTCATGACTCAGAGTCATTCCAACCCGTATTCCCTGATGTGGTGAATGAGATTAGGGTCATTATTGACATGAACTGATTCGTAGAGTTTTCTATTGATAATCAGATGCAAGATCAGGTGTGATGCTAGTGGTGCCTATGTATGCTTGTCACATCCTATTGGGGTGATGTGGTAGTTCAATTGTAGAACTCAGCACAATGGATTCAAGAACATCTATTCTTTCAAAAAGTATGGGAAGCACATAGTCCTCTTATCTTCTGCGAAGTTCAAGGTTATCGGTGCTCTTGCCAGCATAGAGGTGTCATTGGGACAAATCTTGGTAATGATAGAGGGTAGCAAGTCCGAAGGGCCGATATTAGACCGAGGGCAAGCGCTATAGAGAGAGTTCTATGGCACCTTGGCTGCTAGCTTGTCGCCAGAGCTGCCGCCATTAGCGGAGTTTTAGTCAGTTGTCACTTCATAGAGGGATTAGCCGAACTTGGGCTACTTTTGGAAGACTTTGTAGAGTGTACAAAGGATGAAACTCCAGTTCAGTTTACCAGTATACCCATAGATGGTTGGACTGATATGGATGGCTTCTAGCACGTGGAAAAACCTTCTCAGATGTTTTGGGGGATGGTGCAACCGATAGTGGTGTTTAGGTGCTCATATCGACGCGGTTGAAGACCCTTCGATCTCGGGGGTTGCAACACCTCCTCTACTTTCAACGTGTCTGATCTGATTCCATACTATGAGTCAGAAGCTTTGACAGATAAGATCGAAGCTCCTCTAACCCCGGGGGATTGACCCAAGCATGAGGGGCACAAGAATTCCCTTTGACATTCTAGATGCTTGGACCAACTGGTCCAGGCGTAAGAGAGCCAACCCGACTCCTCCACATGGGTTTGGTACCTTCTTTCAACGTTAGGATTGTAATTTTCTAGGGTTTATGTATTTTCTCATGTTTGTGATTTTTAGTTTTTATCGTGTTATCTGTTGAATAGTCGTTGGTGTCTCCCCTTTTCCCTTTTAATGCTGCATCCAAGGGCAAGTGGTGCACCAACTATATCTCGTTCTGAGATTGTGACTATCCTTGACTTTCACATTCAGCGCCGATAAATATTAGTTAGACTCTTTGATGCTCTATAGATTTTTTTTTCTCTTTATATATTTGGATTCTAGTGAGATGACATTTTTTTCTCTTTCTATGTTTTAGCAAGGTGAGCCGCATGGAGATTCCAATTCCTTGTTATAAACTGGGGACTATCTCTTGTTCATCTTTGCCATTCCTATTCATTCACTTTGAAGTTTTGGGCATTTGGAGTGTTTGATTAAGGTGGGGAAACCTCAGGAATTGCTGTCACCGGGGTAGCTGTAGCAGGTTAAGATGATTAGGGCAACAGGGAACAGCCGTGGATACAATAGGGGTCGTGGCATTGTTGTGGGAGCGATGGACAGCTAGAGACGGCGGACCAAAACAGCAAAATCGTTGTTTGCGACTGGCAGCGGTAAAGTGGTAGGATAGAGAGCAAGGCGGTAGCAGCGGAGACAATTAAGGATGGCAGGAATGGTTGGAGGGCAGCGAAGTTGGCTGAAGGTGGATGGCAAGATGGAAGGGAGGTGGTTTCAGGAAGATGGCAAGATACCTGTCTAGTGTTCTCTGAGGCGAGGAAAGAGGACTGCGGCAGCAAATGGATGGAGTTGGGGCAAGGAAAGTCAAAGGTAAATACTCCCTCAGGGATGATCTATATCCGAAACACGACTCGACTCTTGGAAGAAGATCACCACCTAGGACGAGCTATAGCTGGAGCACCACTTGCTTTTGGATACAACTCTAGAAGGGAGGAAAGGGCGCCGACAGCTGTCCCGACAGCAAACACATGCAAAACTGCCATGAAACCTGAAACACAACATATAAATACTTCTAGTTAATTAAGAAGGGGAAACCACACTTCACTAGGGCCGGCCGACCCTCTTTCCCGTAGTGAACCAGTTTAGCTGTACCATGCCAGTTCAGGTAGGGAAGAGCTGTCACAGGGGTGCGACTGGTGGCCGGCTGCAGGAAAACAGCAGGATGTGCTGTCACAGAGGTGGCTGCAGCAGGGCAAGATGGTTGGGGCAGAAGGGAACAGCTGTAGATAAAATAGGGGTGGTGGTGGTGACGGGAGGGATGGGCAGTAGAAAAAGGTTGACCAAAACAGCAAAAGTGTGCTATTTGGCAGCGGCAAAGTGGTAGACTAGAGAGCAATGCGGTAGCAGCGGAGGCATGTAAGGATGGCAGTAATGGTTGGAGGACAGTGAAGCTGGCTGAAGGTGGATGGTAAGATGGAAGGCAAGTGGTTTCATGAAGCAACAAGATACCTGTCTGGTGTTCCCTGCGGTGAGAAAAGAGGATTGCAAAAGAGAATGGATGGATGTGGGGCAAGGAAAGACAGAGATAATACTCCCTCGAGAAGAGATACAGCCGAAGCACCACTCTAACCCTTGAAAGTGCAATAAATGGTGCATTGCCTGCCTTGGGATACATCCCTAGAAGGGAGGAAAAGTACGCCAATGTCTGGCCCGACAGAGAACACATGCAAAACTGCCCCTTGGGATACATCCCTAGAAGGGAGGAAAAGTACGCCGATGTCTGGCCCGACAGAGAACACATGCAAAACTGCCCTAAAACCTGAAACACAATATATAAATATTACTAGATAATTAAGAGGGGGAAACTCCACTTCAATAGGGCCGATCGACCATCTTTCCCTTTCAACTGAACCAGTTCAACTATCCCATGCCGGTTCAGGCAGGGAAGAGCTCCACGAGCCCCACATCAATCTCCCAGGGTTGGGTGAGCTTCGATTTCATTCGTCAAAGTTTTTTTCTCATCGTAGTATGGGTTCAGATCAGACACATTGAAGGTAGCAGAGCTGTTGTAACCTCCGGAGGCTGAAGGATCTTCGACTATGACCGTAGAATTACCCAGATCCCATTGTCGATTGCACTCTCCCAAAATACTTGAGGAGCTTTCTCCACTTACGAAGATTCATCTATATCGGTTCAACCTTCCGGGGCACACTACTAAACTAAATTAGGACTTCGTGTCACGTAAGGTTAGCTCAACCTGATATGAAGTGAGGGCATTCTGCCCTCCTCAAACGGTAGTGGCCATGGCGGTAAGGTATCAATCATGATAACCTAAAATAGTATCAATCAATCATGGTATCAATCATGATAACATTTTCAAAACTGATCCCACCAATGCTTCTCTATGGCAAGAGCACTTGTGATCTCGAACTCTGCAAAAGGTAGAAGGATGGTGTGCTTTCCATCCTTGGTGAAGGAGGTGTTCTTGTCGCCATTATGTTGAGTCTTGGGATCAAACTGCCACGATTTTCCCAACAGAATGTGACAAGTATCCATGAGCACCATGTCTTACAACACTTGGTCCTGTAGCTGGTTTCATATCGAAAATTCTACAAGGCACTTTCTTTCAATGCTAATTTTGATCTTCTTCTTCAATAACATCAGGGAACAGGGATAGGAATGTCTCTATAGTGTGAGGCTCAATTTGTTCTTCATCTGTATAGACGTCACGTTCTTACTGCTCCCTCCATCGATGATGAGACTGTATATATTTTTCTTCACGGTGCAACAGGTGTAAAGTATGTGTTGGTGAAGCTACTGTTGTTCCCTCGTTGCCTCAGTTTGTAAGACCTAGCAAATCAAGAGCATCTTGCCCTCATTCGGTGGAAGTTGGTACTCTTCACCCTGTTTTTTCAACCGCCTATTCGCCGTTAGCTTCCTCCACTACACCCTGCTCGGCAAAGGACATAACTGACTCATCGGACAACTAGAAGCGATGTCCAAAATCATGGCATCTGAAGTATTTTCTAGTTGGGATTGTAGTGGCCGTGCTACTAATTTTAGGCTTCATCTCACTCTGGGTGGCCCGATTCTGCTCCTGACCAGTCTTCACAACTACCTGAGGCATGCTCCTGCTGCTGAATGGCAGTTATTGCTTGCTCAATTTCTGTTGTCTCTCCACCTTCAGTACTAAGGTTTGAATGTCACCAAAAGACCAGCAAGGTTGTAGCTGGGCCACTTTACCGATGGCAGGCTTCAAGCCTCCTAAGTACCTGGCTATCATATGCTCCTCTTGCTTCGTCATATCACATTTCAGCTTGAGTTACATAAACTTTTTTGTGTACTCTATTTATAAATCTCTGTTGTGCACTCCACTCAAGAAAAGATCTTGACGGTATTGTGGGGGTTGATACTTGCGCTGCAACTCTCTCTTCATCTTTTCTCAGGTGGCAATTTTGCTTTGTCACTCTCTATTTCTCTTCCTTTTGAGGTTCTCCCGCCACAACAAGACGAGCAACACACTTCACGCCCGATGGTGACTCCTCCCTAGGTCCTATCTTCAATTCAATGAACCGTTGTAGCACTTAGAGGATTTTTTTGCTGTGATCAACTTTTGGCAATTGCCTTTGCCACAACATGATTTAGGTTTGGGTTGAGTAGGTGGAAGCAGATGTGTATGGGCGATATGGGGTGGGAAAGAAAATTTTTGGGTGGAAATAGGGTTGTATGGGTGGATGCTAGAAACTTTAGGATAGGACTGAGGTTAGGCTAGCTCTGATACTAAATGATACCGGAGTTAACCCAAATAACGGTATGAAAACCAAATATTACCGTTGAATTCAAAATGGGGAAATACGATCTCACGAGCAGAAATAGAAATGGAAATAGGCACGACGCAAACACAATTATGATTATATCACAAAGGGGTTTTGGTCGGTTAGGGGTGGTGGTGGTGACGGGA
>NW_018164492.1:412140-416960 GCF_001263595.1 Phalaenopsis equestris
GGCTGAACCCCATGCCAGTCAGGCAAGGAAGAGCCCCACGAGCCCTGCGTCACCGTGAACCTGCATGAATTTCCAGCTGAATCCCATCCCAATCTTAAATCCTCCAAGATCTTAAATCCTGTTTCTCACTCATCAAGAACAGACAAAATGACAGTTCCTCATTTTAACTTGCTTCGACAGTAAGGCAGCTGTTGGGTTGAAGCCACCAGCGAGCTGGTGATGTTTCAGTGGCTGGAGACTGGAACCAAAAAAGGTGAGGGCAACAACTGAAACTTAATCAGCTAAATACGGTGGCAAGGAAGAGGAAGAGTTACTGTTGGTGGAGTTTGGAAGAGTCGTGAGCGAGTTTGGCCTGAGGAGAAGGGAGTTGGAGTGTTTCTGGTAGCAGCAGTTGAGGAAGCAGAAAGAGGGAGGGGAGCCTGAGTGTATGTTTGGCCTGACAAGGCAGAAAACCTGCGTGGACTTGTGTGGGAGTGTGGCTGGTGACATGAGGTCTGGTGTGTTGAGAGTCGGGCTCGTACTGGAAATTCGGCTATGCGGGCATGAGTCAGAGGAGAGATGGAGGCTGCAGTATGCCGCAGTGTGCGAAGAAGCCTAAGAGCTTTGTGGAGGCTGCATGGAAATGAGGATGTTGCAATATACTAGAAACAGTGTTCTGAAAAATTGTCCAAGCAGGACTAATAGAATTTTCAGGTAGTGTTTGAGATTTTAGATGAGGAAATAGGCGATCCTTTTCTTCCTTAGAGAATAATCATTCAGAATTAGAAGAGCTTTCTGAAATAGGCTCTAACTGAAATATTAACTAGTAAGTAGTGGATACGCATCAAAAATAGGTAGAATGTACTGAAGAATATGTTGGATATCTCGAACTCGATATCGAGCAGTATTATCTTTAGAGTCACGTACTGATACTGAACCAACACCTAGCAAAACTTGACATAAGAAAGAATACTTAGATTAGAATGGCTTTGCCCAATTTGAAATGAGAAAGTCCATACTCCTTTCTATATATACACTGAAATGACTACTTTTCTATTATAATGCCATTCTTTTGGTAAATCAGTGTTCTCTAAGTAAATAACCTTCTTTTGAGTGAATTAGTGCTAGAGTTATAGTATTAATAAAATAAACCCCAAGTATCAATTTTCAGGAGTTTAAATTCGTGATAAAAACATAGAAGTGTTGTGATGTAAGATGAACATGAATGTTTTATTATCAAACATGAATCCATGATAATTCAATGCATTTCATTTTTAGTAATGGTATGGAAAGATGGAGTATTTACTCATAAAGATCCATGAAATTTTATCAGTATCTTAAACATTTCTTTATAGGCTTAGGAATCATCCTTCTCCGTCCATATCTATGGAGTGATTTGTCAACTTTATTTTTTGCCAAATTATTCTGCATGAATTTTAGTCATGTTGGTTTTGGTGTCTTCTTTTTACTTCCTAATCATTCTACTTAAATAATTTCACTAATTTTATCCGTTCATCTCTACTATCATACATTCAATGGGTGTGACGGGGTTGTTGTTATATTCAAGGTTGGCCGTGGGTTGGAAGAAGGGATGGGGGAGTGAAGCAGACGGGATAGGGAAGTATGGGGAAGAACTAAGCTAGGTTGTAAATCCTTTGGCAACGAATTTAATTTTCATCCATCAAAACTTAATTTTGATTAACATACTTCGTCTATTTATAGTGATAGCAGGAAAACTAAATGGTCATAACATCCATAAATGTACTTTTGTACTAGAGGAATGAAAAAAGTGAGAGTATAACATAATAAAGTTTAACTGCATGAAATACATAACCGGTTAAGCGGATGATCCTATTAGCTTAATCTTGGATCCGTCCAGTTAATGTTGGTAGCTGCATGTAACCTTGAAATTGGGTAATGAACTGCCTCAGGCAATGAATGCTAGACATTTGGAATATATATATATATATATATATAGTATAAAGTAGCATTCATTTCCTAATGAATCTTGTTGTTTTTGGAATATTAACTGTGCATGTGATAACCGATATGAAGGTTTCTATTGACAGAACTACAATAGATTCATGTTTTGATCCCTAGGCTCTTTTCTTTTCATTTATTTTGTTCAGACATCATCAAATTTGACAGTATGAAGGAATGCCAAAAGAGGGCAGAAGTACAGTGTGGGAATGAGGTCCATGATTTTATTAATCTTATTTTAATTTTCAATTGTTATTTTTAAATTGAAGTTTTACAATTAATCTAAATGATTATGTCAACTTGAAGGTCTAATATAATAAATTGCATGTTTTATCAATGTAAATCATTCAAAAAATGAATCTAGTGACATAATGCTCAAGCATATTCATATATTCTTTATGATAGAATTATCAAATTCTGTACTTAATTTATATTGTTAACTGAGTCTTATGTCATTGGTATTAAAATGCCTCGCCCATTTTCCTTGATGTCAAAATATATAGTGGGGAATTATTTCACCTCATGTTGTAAACCCTTACCATTCATTGCAAATAAAATATCAGCCACGAATTAAACAAGAAAACATATCTTACTTCTAAATGTTTTGTATCTTCCTTTATCCATGGGTGTTTGATATGTAAATACAAAAGAATTGTGTTCTAGGTATGTAAATTTCCCTATATTTTATAACTACTAGTGACATTCCTTGGGTACACTAACAACGTCCATAGGAAGTTTCATTGGTTTGGAAATAAAAGGAACAATTATGTACATACCACTCAATTTCTATGTATTTACATTAACACCTAAACTTTAATTTTAACATACATTTCACCTTACATATGCATGAAATGGTGTATTTTATTTTTTAAAGTGATATAAAAGATTTGTGTTTTATAAATATAAAAAATATAATTTTGATGTCCAATGTGTACATACATTAGAATTGAGTGGTATGTATGTAAATGTCCTTTGATAAAATAGTCTCTCTTCAAGCAAAATGCCCGCTTGATTCCTCCATTTACAAAACTCCAAATTGCCAAAAGGGAAAAAAAGGAAGGTCTTGTATTGATGCGTTGCAACCTTATGATTTCACAGATTAATATTCTTTATGCTGTCCAAAAAATTTAAGCAAATGCCTTAATGAATTTATATTTAGCCTGTAAATTTATTTTATGTTTTGGCGGAATTTCTGTTTCACATTATATGACATTCTTTTCTTTATATGTGATTGTATTAATGTATGTTCTTATTTCATCTTAGGCTTTTATAGCATATATTTTCATTATTGTGGTGTTCTGTAAATTGTGTCCAGAATAGAAAAACAACAAAATCTTCTCACTTGATGCCAATGCATTGTGTTTGGTTTCACAACGACATCAGCAATGGCTGGCATACCATTCAAGCTTTTGGGTTGCATTATTATCTAAATAATTATTGTTCAAAATGTCTTACTTTTCTATGGAATTCATCATGCCAAATTAATATTCATTCTTCGCAGGTGATGTATGAGAGCAAGGCCAGGCTTTTATGCACAGCCGAAACACCTCCAATTGAGCTATTTGAAAAAATTGTTACCATTGCCGATGCGCAAAAGATATCTCCTCGAGGCTCATCGCGGTCTCTGAAGAGGGATGATCTCGATCTGTGTGTGGACAATGAACTCGGATTTGCGAAGGAACGAACAATCAGCAGGTATGGAAAAAGAAAAAAAAATCTTGCAGCGCGCAAACTAAAATTTAGAAATATGTTTTTTTTTTAACATTTACATATCTAATGCTGGTGTCATAATCACATCAAAATATATGCATACAAATGTGCATTACAGTTTAAATGTTAATATTAATGATATTTTTCACGGGAAGTTGAAGAATCGAGTGTTTAATAAGTAAATATTGAAGTTTCAATCCTGGATATCATATATTTATAACTCTCTATGCTCTTTTAATACATTAAAAATATCATTATTATTAACTTTTATAGAGTGTAGGCATAGCTAAAGTAGTATGGGTAGTACAATAAGTAAATATTAAAGTTTCAATCCTGGATATCGTATATTTATAACTCTCTAGGCTCTCTTAATACATTAAAAATATCATTATTATTAACTTTTGTAGAGTGTAGGCATAGCTAAAGTAGTATGGGTAGTAAAAAATCAAAATTTAGGCATTAGACATGTAAATATATAGGAACTGTGTGGTATATATGTAAATCTTTCTTTTTTTTCCTTAATTTTTGTTTGTTTCTACGTTTTGGTCCCTTCAGGTTGACAGAAATGAACAGCAGAGAGTACCTGGAGCAGCATGAATCAAGGTTGCTTGGCAAGGTAAAAGGGGAGGTTGAGCAAAATACTGATGCCTTGCTTGTATGATAATTTATGTGAAAATTATTTGAAGCCTATTTTGGGTTTCATTTGTTCTGCAAGCTGTTGCTTTGTCAATGAATGCCAATATGTTAGATTGAGCATAATGTCTCTATAATGTTGGCATTGTATATTCTTAATAATATTCTTCATAATTAAAAAAATTTGTAATGTATTATATAAGAAATAAGAGCTGTTCTCTGCATGTTGTAGAGGGTTGTATATCTTGGATCAAGGCAGCAATGATTTATTTACCATAGGAATTTGCATGTATTTGATGAATCTTATTTAAAACCTATCATTTTTAGCTTTGGGAATCTGTTCTATTATGTAATTTCATGGATTTATAAGTGTAATAACAATTATTTCACACTTTTGATCATGCCTTATGATTTGGTTCATTTTCTTGCCATTTTTTTGTACACTTTTTTACTTTTATTTATTACCCTTAATCCTTCTCTAGACACCCCATTAGAGGGATTTATAAGACTTGGAGGCA
>NW_018164492.1:417060-421609 GCF_001263595.1 Phalaenopsis equestris
ACAATACCAAAAGCTATAATATAAACATACAGTACAAGTAATAACCAATGTGTTTTTAAACTACCTCCTCTTTGTTGGCCATACATGCAATAGATTTCATAATAAAAATTATTATATATATATTTTTAATTTAAAATTAAGTTTTTTTTTGCACCAATAAATTCATATTCATTATATATTTAACTTTTTTTTTTTTTTTGTGAAATTCAATCCTCCTGAACTCCTGATTCAATAAATAGCAATTCAAAACCCATCATATGAAAAAGATGGACCATGTTGTTTGAATGATAATACAACTTGAAATAAAACCAAATGAAAGAAAGAGAACAAGCACACCAAGGCTTGTAATTATAAGACACACATGCATGCATGAGTTGATGATATTAACTGCATAAAAATCAAATATTCCAAAATCCATGAAAATAGAGGCACATTTATCACATCTCATCATAAGGCTTAGAATAAAATGGCAAAACCAAAGCAAGAAGCCATAAGCTGAAAACAAATCAAAGTTCATGAAAATGTAGGAGTTTAATGATAATAATATGTTGGATTATGAAATGTCCATGGACTAGCACATCCAAAGAAAGAGTTATAGTATATAATGGTAAAGATTAAAGAATATGGTCAAGATTCCCTAAAAAATGAGTGTTCTTTAATATTTGAGGATCAACCCCTTTTTATATAATGCACTTATTTATAATTACAATTGTTACAAATATTATTATTATTATTTCTGGACCCCAAGTGATATTTTTCCTATGTTTATTGTCTTTCTTAGGCTTGGATGTTAAAATATTCTGTTGATAACATTTTACCTTGATTAATGTTTACTTCAAAAAATGCTTCTCTATTGGCGGATCATCCTCAGCAATATATTTGTTAAACAAGTTGGTGATGTGGCAAGGAGATGAGTTTTTTCAATTGGGTTAAGGGATTATGGTATTGAGTTTGTCACGCCCACACGGCTAGGCGTATTTCTCAGATGAGTAAACTAAGCCTCCATAGTCACTCTTTTTTATTTGACTTCAAGGGCAAATTACTTTGTCTAATCCCTTGAGCAGATTGCTGCATCGAGTTGGTATGGCTGATCTAATATGTTATCTCAGCAAATTAGCCAAATCCATGTCACAAATTTATCCCAAATGCTTTCAGTTATATGTTATTCATCAATACGATCATCAGAGCTTCTATATTTAATTAAATCTACTAATTATGCACCAATATATATATATATATATAGATATAGATATATATATATAAATAAATCTTCATTTTATGCCCCAATATATATATATATATATAGATATAGATATATATATATATAATTTTGCTACACTATTGAATTAATTTAATAACTCTAACCTTGAATGCCTCCAATGATATACCAAATGCATGCCACTAAATGCTTATATAGATGTTGCATAATTAATAATATAAAAATAATAAAAATAAATAAATTATAATTTGCAAGAAACAAACTTAATGAATGAAATCACAGTGAGTGAAGTATAAATATCAAGGCATGCCAAAAAATTAATTAAATAAAGAGAGAATAATATTAATCAAATATTATAGTTTAACCGTTATAAGTAGTGCATGAAAGTTTTAATTTTAAAATATAAAACAATAATTAATAGTGCTTATTATATATCACATTTTATACAAATGTTTTCTATGCAAACTAATGATTATTGTGCTCAAATGTAAGAAATAGCACTCACTAGCATATTATATTTATAAATTTGTGAATGCATAACAATCATTTATTTATTTATTTTTATATCACTAGATATCTATGCCCGATTGTTTCAAGGCACCCATAAACTTAAAAGACATACTAATCTATAGAAATCTAATGATTTTTAATGGAATCATCATTGTGTCCCTTCAACCCTAACAAGCGAGTATTCAAAAAAAAAATTTTGGTCTATACAATATTGCACACATCTATATACTATATGCATTACTATTATAATGAAAGCGTTTAATAATGAGTTTAATATGATCAAATTTGGTATCCGTTTGGGGCAGCTTATAAGTGCGGGCAGCGTTTTCAAAACGCCATTGTACCGTTTGGTTCGCACGTTTCTCCAACTTATCTGAAACTGCGTTTGAGTTTTTATACTAAATGCAAGCGACGGGTCGACCCCCGCGGTCGGCCCACATGCCGCGTTTCAGGATAAGCAGCTTATCCTGAAACGCACAAACTGCCCCAAACGGACCCATCATATCTCAACATCTTCGTGATTCATAATTACTATTGTTAATTTTCAAGAATCAAAATGATATATATAAGTTTTATTAGAACTTGTGAAATAAGTAGCATTATAGAACAAAACATCACATCATATTAACATGTTCACAAGAAATACTATGAATAATCAAGCATATTTTATAGTACACCATCTATAAGTAAAATTTATCAAAAAAAAAAAAAATTATAATGCTTCTAAAAAGAAAATATAAATCTATCCTTCACTAAATAAAATGCACCAACTTATAAATATAAGCATTTTGACTAATCCATCATGCACGATATTCTTGCTCTAAAACATGGTGCTCAATAAATTCTAAATTAAAAAGGATCTTAATAAGCTCTATCATACATCAACTTTTAAATATAAAATAACATTGTCATGGTTTCATTAAACCTTTAATATTGTTCTAAGATTCAATTCTTAAAAATGTCTTTCATCGTGTTAATTTATAATAGTTGTACTAATTTAGTCTCATATATTTTAACAATTTTATGTAATTTATACAAACATAATATTAATATATGGTTTTACATAATCTCTAATATTACATGGACATTATTATTAGTAAACTAATTTAAGAAATTACTCAATGATAATTACAAAATTTCAAACATAAAATATAAAATATAAATTATGAATTGCAAGTTTAAATATATTTTTTTCTAAAGTGAGAAAGAGAATCTATGAAAGAGGGTAAGAAAGAAATTTAAGAATTACTTAGATTTAGCAACCAAAAGCTAGTTGGACAAAAGTCCCTCCAAAAACATCCTCTTAGTTCCAACCACTTCAATCAACCATAATTAGTGAAGTGGGAGTTCAGGAGGGTAAGATAACCATTTTGTAGTCCTAACTGGGTCAATCATAAACAAAAACTTATGTCTTTTCCTCAAGATAAATCAACCTCCCCAACTCAAATTAAGGCATTCAAATCATGCTTCAAGTTTGCACAAACTCTCCCTATTGGACTTTGATTCCTCGTCTCTAGCTATCCCTCGTAGTCACAGTGCTAAGAATATTCTTCAAGTGTTCGAGATGAAGTTCATCACGTAGTGAATTGGATCATAGACAAGATGAACACAGGTACCCCTCTTGTATTTGTTCTTTTTTTTTCTAAAATTTAGAGAAGGAAACTAGGCTGAAGGACCAAATCTATCAAAGGATAGAACCTATAGAAGTTTTTGATCCTTTTGAGCGAACAAAATTAGAAATAATTTACTAGATTGCTCAAATAAGTGGAAATGTAGTGGATGGTCTGCATCTCTTGGTTGGAGGCAGAAAGCAAAGTTAGCGCCAAGTTAGCGCCATCCATTTCCATGGCTTAAGATGACAATCCTGATCTAGTTATATTGAATATCTTACAACTTAAAGATTTGGGGGTTAATATTTGTCATTCAATCATTGATCAAGCAATGAGAATTAATGTCAGCTTGTGTCGTAGTTCGTGCCAACCAGAGATTATCGTGTGTAAATGGTATTTCATGTTAGCACTAATTGGTAAAACTCTATAAAGTAGAAAAATCACTTTATAAGTTTTAGAAAATTTAGAAAATCATATAAAATTAAAAGAAAATTCTAAAAAATCATAACAATACTTAAAATGTTCAAGAAGCAGAGTTTTATCAAGGAAAAACAAAAGCTCTAACTCTTATTAAATCATAAATATATTATTTAACAAAGTAATTCATTAAATTTAATTATATTTCATTCATTAATCAACAAAGTAATCCCAACTTAGTCAGTAGATCAGAAAGTCAAGACATTTTAAATCAAACCTTTATGGGTTTAACAAGAAAATAGAAAGTTTTGCATGCACATTAATGAGGTGAAGTGTTGTAAGAACTTTCAAACTCTATAATGAAAAGTAGCATATTAAAAAAGAATAATAATGATATAGATTAGATAATTAAGCCATAAATTAGAATGATAAAGTAGGAATAAGAGTAACTAAATTTACAAGCGATAAAAAAAACTTATTTTGCCATAACATATAAACAGACAGATGATAAGAAAATAACCATTTTAATGCTTCAATTCAAAATGTATAAAAACCATTTTTTTTTTATTTTCTTCATCAATAATGATATATTTATTTCAATTTAGGAAACTACAATGTCAAAATAGATAAAAAAAAAGTTAATCAATCAATTTTGATGGTCAACCATACGTGTGGCTATTACATATAAATATAATATTCATTTCTATACCAAAAATATATAATTTTCTTAACACTATTATTTTTTGCCAGATATATTTTGGTTGAACACACACACACACACACACACACACAC
>NW_018164492.1:421635-429929 GCF_001263595.1 Phalaenopsis equestris
GAGAGAGAGAGAGAGAGAGAGTTAGTAAAACATTGGTGAGAAGTGTATTATGGTTTCATATGTGCCCGCTTTACTAAGGTTTAACTCTTTCATCATCTCCCCATCACTTCCCTTTTTTGGTGCCTCTTTTTCCTTTTGTGTCTTGCTTCCTCTCATGTTCTAAGGGCTATAACCCTTAATTTTCCCATGGATTCATCTGGCTTCCCCCTTTCAGAATGCTTCTACTTCCATCCTTGACCCTGACCCCCTTATGTAGAAATGGCTCTTATCTTCTGATGTATCCCAATCACACCAATTTCTTATGCTCTTTCATACTCTATGTGGAGGACAAATTTTGCTTTTCTTGATCTTGAAATGGATAGCTCTAACCAATGGGAATTAACTCTTGTCATTTACTCTCTGGTTAAGCTTCTATATTATAGTAATCTCTTACAAGTTGTGAAAAAATATTGAAAAATTCCAATTGAATTGCAAAGAGGTTATTCAATGGATTAAATTATCAAAGTCACTTTTATGCTACTGGTCAAAAATTGGGATCTCCATCATTGCTAATAAAATTGGTCTTCTTCTAGTTGTACACCTTCTTACTCCTAAGAGTTCTCATCTCATGTTTGTCAGAGTAAATATATAGGCTAACACAAACAACTTTTTTCTTGACTCTATTACCAAGATATTATCCTCCATTTCTAAATGGAAGTCTCTTCCATACAAATTATATTCTACCTTTACTTATGACTCACATAATTTTCCCAAATACCCCAACTAGAAACCTACACCCATTGTACCTATATCCCATGGAAGGAACCTTAAACATGTTGGGCCTTCGTTAAGGCCTTTGAGAAATAAGAACAAACTCCTTCAACCTCCACTACTTGATCTTATTATCTCTAACTATTTTCATGCCCCAAATCTCAATAAAACAATTTATCTATCTTACGATGAAACAAACACTAATGTTGGATCCCTCCTAAGTTTGCATGATATTTGATCTGCCTCAGCTGCTATCAAAATAATGTAAATCCTAGTAATGGCACCATAAAACTTGGTCTGCTCTCTAATAACTTGATTGAATTCTTAAAATCTGATTTTCCTACAAACTGAGGCTCCTCACTCAAGTATACATATTGTTTCAGTAATATAGGGATCTAAAGTGTCCTGAATGTCGAACCTACAGGAAACATTGGGAAACCAAAGTAGGAAAATGTTCTATTCTACTTAATTCCTTCTTGATTTGGAATTTTGAAATATTAAAGTTTTGCTAACAAACCTATTGCAATTATATAAGGTTACATCTATAGAATTTCTAACTACATTATCTGAATTGGTTTTGTCAAGTGCTAATGTTACTTTTCCTTGAAGTGATAATGGCATATTGTAGATGTGGAAAAAATGCAAAATAAGGTAAAGTATTGTGACAAATAAAAGCAGAAATCCTTTTTACCCTTTTTTTAGCATATAAATAGGCTTAATTAAAGTGACCTTAATTCCTTAAGTCCCACTTTGAACCCAATGAAGTTTATTTCCATCTTTATTTTCATCTCCCAAAAGTATACTTTGATTCATACCTTATAGTTATTATGATTTTCTTAGTTGTTTATGTCGTAGCTCTTCTGAGTCCTTTCGGGTTCACAACTCATTTTAATTGATCAAATCACCATATTGAAAAGTAAACTAAGTATAGAAGGAAATCATCACAATTATATAATAAAAATTATTTCATGCATGCTATTCACATTCCTACACATCTAGTACATCACCACAAAGAATAATAAATAAATTTACTCAGAAAGCATGGATAAAACAACACCATAATGCATTAAAACAAAGAAATTCTACATACAAATGTGTTTTAGAAAATCTACAAATCCAAATCACAAATACATTTATCTTTCTCCCTCAATTTACCTAGAAATTGCTCCACCTATACCCTTGCTCTTCTCTTGCAACTATTTATACAACAACACTTACAAAACAACACAACTCAAACCTCTTACAAATCCAAATCACAAATACATTTATCTTTCTCCCTCAATTTACCTAGAAATTGCTCCACCTATACCCTTGCTCTTCTCTTGCAACTATTTATACAACAACACTTACAAAACAACACAACTCAAACCTCTAGACTTGCTTAGAACAAGCCTAGGACACTTAAAAATATAGGAGGAAAATTCCTCCATAACAATGTCTAACCCTAGAACACACATCAGAAATGACTACCTTCCAACTCCTCTTCGCGAACTCTTCTTCTATCCTTGAAACCCTCTCCATACTGCTCTTAAAACTGTCATGCACCCGCTGTAAAATTTCTTTGAACTGTCTCAAAACTGTCGAGAATTTGCTCCTATAGCCTAGGCACCATTCTATTCTAGAGTCATGTTCATGGTCTTTTAGACTGGGGTCATGATGCTCAGTGATTGGCTCCAACCTCTCAGGTTGCATTTTGCTAACTGGTGCCTAGGTGTAACACTGATTTAGCACCATGGCCTTGACCTCATAGTTGGGGCCATGGTTCCCAGTGGTTGGCGCCCTGGCACCAATCTCTCGGGTTCCCATGCTTGGCCGGTGCATAGGCGCCCAGTGCTTGGGGCCCTCAGTGTTTTTACCCCAGCCTTCACAAGCTAGTTTTTCTTCAAATTTTCTCTTTTTTGCTCTATGTTTCTAATCACCTCAGATCCAACCTAAAGCCTAACCTTAATGTTTAAGTTCAACCTAAATTGAACCTAAATCTAAGTCCAAACTAACTTGGACTTAACCATAAATGTTTAGGTTCAACCTAAATTAAACCTAAACCTATGTCCAAACCAACTTGGACATAACCTTAATGGTTTAGGTTCAAACTAAATTGAACATAAATCTAAGTCTAAATAAGTCCAAACCAACTTGGACTTAACCTTAAATGTTTAGGTTTAACCTAAATTGAACCTAAACCTAAGTCCAAACTAATTTGAACTTAACCCTAAATGTTTAGGTTCAACCTAAAGTGACTCATAAGATTTGGGCCTCAACATGATGGACAAGGTCAGCGTAAGAACGAACTGTCTCCCACATCAGTGATGAGTAGAAGGGTCCTGGGTGGAGTCCTCTAAGGAAGACCCCTCTTAGTAACTCTGAATCTACTCCTGGATTTTGACAATTTTCAACAGAAAACCTTTGGAAGTAATCTTTGAGCGACTCTCCTTCACTTTGAAGAATTCCCGAAAGATGGGATGAATCCTCGATGATTCGTCGATTTGCTATGAACTGCTCCATAAACAGTATGACAAGCTTGTTAAAAGTGTTTACAATTCCCCTCTACAGAGAGCATAACCAAAGTTCGAGCTTGTCCCTTAAGAGTGACCAGGAACACCTGGCATAGAAGTGCATCATATGCACATTGAATGTGCATAATGGTTTGATAATGATCAATATGTTCATAGAGGTTGTTTATCCCTTAATTTGTGTCGATGTTTGGAAACTTGAAGCCTGTTGAGATGGGGTACTGAAGGGCATCATCCGTTAAGGGAGAGGATTCATGGATGGTATGGTGAGTGTGGATGAGGCGTCTTAATTCGCTACGAATGACATCATCTGAAATGATAGCAAGATGTCGTGGTGTCAAACGAGCTGCATGAGATGGATGAGTGGAACTTGCAGTGTCTAGGAGTTCAACATCACGATCTGGCAAGAGAAGTGTTCCTTCCTATGGAGGGGGCCGATAAGAGTTCGTCCGAGCATTATGTTTCTCATAGGTCGTGGATTTAATGGTAAACACGTTTAACTCAACAGTGTTGACAGCGATTGTTGGGTCCCACATAGGAGTTGTATGATCTCTAGTTGCGACTCCTTCAGTCTACGCATTCGTTCTTCCAAAGAAGGACCCAACCCCGCTCGTTGGCAGAATAACATCTTCTAGGGCGGGAAGATGAAGAAACATGCCGCCCTTGACTTTGTGATTGTTCCCTAGAATGATGGGTGTTGGAGTGAGCTATTCCGTTGTCCCGAATATTGTGTCTGATGGCCATGTAGCAAATTGAGCAAGTACTTCAGTGGTGTGATTGAGAGATTTCCCACAAACATTGTCAAATTAATGTGTGCTAGAAAATTTGCAGCGGCAGAGTAACAAATTATCGTCTTAGTGCTGTACGAATATTTAACACACACACAGATGAAAGAGAAAAAAAAAATAGAAATGACTCTAGAAATTTTTTCGTGGAAAACCCATAAAGGGAAAAACCACGTGGCCTGACCCAGTTGCAAAAATTTACTATTGATTGATGATTACATAAATTCTTTGTCCCACAAACGAGAAAAGATAACTATATCTTTTATATTACAATGTCGACTGACGACTTCTGGTTGGTGGTGATCGATGGTGGTTGGCGGTGGTCTTCGGCGAACAGCGATGGTCGTCGGCAGTCAGCGGTATCCTCGACGGTAATCGTTGGCAGCCAGCGGTAATGCTGAGTTGTAGCTTCTCCTCAAGACATCAGATTCTCTCTCTAGGCTTCAGCTCCTCTCTGAGGCTCTATTTATAGAGTTTTGAGTGCAATTAATGCAGGAATATGAACCATTTTGATCAGACGGCTAGAGAATTTTCTTCAGTCATACGACGTTTAATGAACATTTGAGTGACTTAACGATGACCAAATTGAGTGATTTTGGGCTCGTTGGATTCGTCTTATTGAGATACTCGATTTGAGAATGGACTTGCTAGTGTCGGCATCTACTTGATCTTCCAAATGTATCTGGAAATCTTTCAAAAGTTGTTTAATGATTTGATCTCGGTTTGATTTAACTTGAATTGGACTGACTTTGATATCATTAGATTCATCTCATTGATTCAGTCAATTTGACTATAAGTTTGCTAAAACCAGAGTTCTGGATTACTTTTTATCAAGATTTGAACATCATTTGCTCAAATATTATCTAGAAATCCATATCATGCCTCAAGATTCGTGATGGATAATGAAAATTTGTTAGTGGCGTATGAAAGTTATTTTTGTATCAAATCCTTTTATGTTGAGCAAAAAATAAATAATTTCTCTCAACTTCAACAAATCTCATTTCCTAATCATTCATTCTTCAAAGCCCATCAAACCTTTAAATATTTTTGGGCAAAAGATAATGATAATGATATTTTTGATGTAATGTTAATAGGGTTGAGTGACATGCATAAAAATATGAATATTTAAATGTTAGATTTGTAAGTACATAAAATTTTTGTGGTAAATATGTAAATGCCTAAAAAAAACCTTTTTTTTTCTCTATCAACGGTAACGAGGGTGCAGACCGTTGGAGCCACTCCGGCTGCTTCATTCTCTGCCTCAACCCTCTCATGGACAAGGAGAACATAGCTCCCAGCCATACATCAGCCGCAGTTGGCTGCTTCACATCCTCCAAGGGAAAGAAGCACATTACAGCCAAATCACAACAGAGCAATATAGCACTGAAACCCTCTTCTCTGCAGCTCTTCTTTCGGCTCAATGAGACTGAGACTGATTCTTCTCTGGAATCATCCACGCCTTGGGAACCCCTGCCATCTTCTTCAGATGTCTGGGATTTCTCGGACAAAGATGCTGCTCCAGCTTCTTCATGGTCTACTCTTCCTAACAGGTAATAATCTACATTTAACCCCCATTTTTTTTTTTTGTTCTGGTGAAGTAGTATGGAGGTGATGAGCTGAATGGTTTTTCAGATCTCTGCTCCTGAGGCCTCTGCCTCTGGATGTGGGAAGGTGTTCTTGCATTATATCTAAGGAGTCCATGGATGGGATCTCATGCTATGTTCTTTATACTAATGTGAGTGTGCTCAGTTAGTACATCTCTCCACTTCTAACCTTTGGTACATAGCTAAGTTTTTACAGTAATGGTGTTTAGTCCATTTGTTAGTTTTATGCATCTATTGTATTCCGATAGCTTTTTTTTCTAAATTAACTGATATTAGAATCCAATGTGAAATATGATGGTCATTAAGCTTGAAAAATGTTATTGATCAAAGATTCTAGACTTTAAAGAATTAGGAGGCTTGATGAGCGAATTCAACCCTAAACTCTTGGACTTCCGCTCGGATTCTGGATGGGTCGGTTGGAACTGTGCTGGGAGGCCGTGACGGGAATCGAGAAGGCGAGGACGGAAGTGCGGGAAGGCGAGGACGCAATCACGGCTTCAAGCATTGCAATACAGCAGCGAATGGAGCTGACTGGGAAGGCAAAAGACGGGATTGCGACAATACACAGTAGTTTTGAAGGCGAATGACGGGATTTGAGGCAATGCTGTCGCGAGAACCAGCTGGGAAGACACCGAAGGGATTGCGAGCTAGTTGGGAAGGCACCGACGGGATCGCGGGGTTGTTGGCGATCCAGTCGCGATTGGAGCTAGCTGGGAAGGCACCGAAGGGATTGCGGTGTGGACTCTGTAGATATGGTCGCGATTAGGGCCAAAGGAGTCGCGACGAGCAGCCGGGATTAGTAGGGTCGAGACCGGCGTCCTGGCAAAGCAAATCAGTCACGATTAGCAAAGTCGTCTTAGCGAAGCAATCGTGAGTAGGCCTCGGCTTAAAACAGAGAGGCAGAGAGCATAGTGGCAGGCCTGGTTCGGTCTGGAGCGAACTTGATCCTCATGATTGAAAATATCACATGGAGCTCATGATTGAAAATATCACATGGAGATAATGAGGGAGGTGAGGGATTAGAACTTTTAAGAAAGATGGATTTCGAAGTTCTAAAAGTCCTGGTCGGGCTCATATAGGGAGATAGTATCTCGACTGGAGCCTCTACCTCAGCACGTGTTCCAGTTTAATTAAGTAGACTTCCAGAAATGAGATCAGTTTTAGCTTTCTGGTGCTAATGTATGACAAATGCTTAGGGGGAGACCCACAAGTGCTACAACTATAAAAAAGTGGGACACCTGAGCAAGACTCGTCCAAATCTACCCAATGAGAGAGTCTAGAGGTTGTGGTCACAATCATTGTGGCTAAATGGATAAAAGAGGTCTACCGATAAGAATCACGAGTTACTGAAGATGTTGAAGAGAAAGAAGAGAGCGGCATGTGATGCCACTGGCAATGCATCCACCTTATTGTCATCCAACGGAAACATTGTTAGTTATGTTCACTCAGTTAAAGGTGCTCATTACACACATGCTCTTATCTCAATACCCATCACAAGTTCACCAGAATGGATAATAGATTCTGATGCATCTTGACATGTGAAAGGTGACGTTAGTGAGTTCTAATCCTTTACTCACCTAACAGCTCCAGAGAACATTTAGACCGCTGATGATACGACACAACCTGTGATTGATATGAGTACAGTGAGGTGTACTAATTCTATGACTTTGTTCAAAATTTTTATTGTTCCTTCCTTTCCAGTGAACCTTTTATTCATTAGTATTGTTTTACTACAACTAAAATATATTGTTTTATTTGATATTTCATAGGTGATCTTTTAAGAGAAGGGGACTGGCCGGAAACTTGGGACTGACATGTGGTATAGTAAACTCTGATACTTGGATAGATAGACTCTGATACTTGGATAGATACGGGATGGACTTAGCCTTGGCATCCATGGTTGAGAATACTGGAACAGGAGGATTTGAGAGGAGTGTAGAGGATGTATTGCTACTACATCACAGGCGCATGGGACACTCTTCATTCAGTCTATTGTATCATTTGTATTCATCCTTATATGAAAAAGCAAATAAGAAGAAACTGGTGTGCGATGTTCGTGATTTGACAAGCTCATTAAGAGCTCTTATGTTAGTTCTGAGAATAGAAGCTCTGGTGTGTTTGATTTGATACATTCTGATGTATGTGAATTTTGTCCTACTAGTTCTTTGAATGTTTATCATTATTTTATTACGTTTATTGATTGATTTTCTCGTGTTACCGATATATAATTAATGAAACAAAAGAGTGAGGTGATTTCTTGCTTTAAAGATTTCCACAAGAAAATCTAGACCCAGTATGGGGCAATTGTGAAGGCACTGAGATCTATAATGAGACTATATCAACAAAGCATTTGGGGGCTACTTGTCAGCTCAAGGGATACAATACCAAACTATATTCTCATACACCCCAACAGAGAATGAAGTAATAGAGAGGAAGAATCTGACATCTTTTAGAGATAGTCTCAAGCATAATGATGACAATGAATGTCTCACGTCACTTATGAGGGGCAAACAATATTGATAGTCGTTCAATTGATTAACAAGATGCCCTCAAAAGTGTTGGAGTGGAAGTTGACGTGTCAGATGTTGAAAAGAGATAATAGTGGGAACCTTCCATTAAAGGTATTTAGATCTGTATACTTTGTG
>NW_018164492.1:430029-436599 GCF_001263595.1 Phalaenopsis equestris
GTGTAAAAATGATTATTTATGGATTAATTTGTAAAGAAGTTGTAAACTATTTAAGTTCGTGTTATGAATTAAACAATTAGATATTTTTGTTCAATTATTTTCTATTGTAAGCTTCATGGCATTGGAAGAAGCAAAGAAAAATCAACAGAAGTTGAAAAAAATGGATTTTCTCGTAGGTTCATAGCTATGTATTCCTCCTACAAAAAATTAAAAAAATAAAACGCACACACATGCACACACAAATTAATAGGAAGACCCTTGTAGTTGATCAGGTGGATAGATTTCATGTTACATACAATTGTTTTCTATTGTAATCTTCATGGCATTGGAAGAAGCAAAGAATAATCAACAGAAATTAAAAAAAAAAGGATTTTGTTGTAGGTTCATAGCTATGCTTTGTTCCTACTACAAAAAATTAAAAAATTAAAAACACATACACGCACACACACACAAATAATGGGAAGACCTTAGCATTTGATCAGGTGGATAAATTCACGTTACATACAATTTTCTAGTGATAGATTGTATTATTGTGGCATTCAAAGTGATAAGATAGCTCTGGGGGTATACAAGTTTTGCAGCAATTGCATAAAATTAAGACATTTGGGGTCATTTTTATTTTTTATTTTATTTTGTTATTTTTTTAAATAAAGCATATTAGATTTTGAGTATTTTTAAAAGCAAGCTAATTTATTTTGTTTAATAAAAACTAAAAATATAAAAAGAAATGCAATAAATAACATATTTAAAAAAGTCAAAAACAAAAAAAAAACAAAGAAAAAAAAGTGATCCCAAACAAACCCCTAGTCCTTGTTTGGGATCAATTTTGTTTTTTGTTCTTATTTTTCTTTTTGTTTTTAAAAACATGTTGTTTAATATGTTTTTAACATGTTTTTATTTTTGTTTTTAAAAACAAATAAACATAGTTTTTGAGAAAACTCAAAATAACTTTTGGGTGTTTTGAGTATTTTATCAAACAACCATATATTAATCAAACATATCAAATTTGCTTTATTTCATATAAAAACTTGAACAAAATAAAATAAAAACAAAAAATAGAAATTAAAAAATAAAGTGATCCCAAATGGTCCCTTAGTGATTAACATTAGTGTGCAACAAGTGTACTTGGAGTGTCTCAAGTTAGGAGTTAACAGGGCTTGTCGGCTTGAAGTTTGGGAGCTTAAGGAGCTTGATTTGCAGAGGAGTCGTAAAGTAGTTATAAATTTGTTGTCTTATTATTGAGCCAATAGAGAGATTTGCCATGATTGAATCACTTATTTAGAAAAAAATAAGCAAAAAAAGTTAAGTTAATGATATTCAGTATAAAAGCAAATTATATATTTATTTATTTTTGGACAAAATCAGATTTAAAATTTTCAATAAATTTTCTTAGTTTTGATAAATCCAGGTTTAATTATAAACTTAATTAATTTTAAAATCACTCTATTTAAAAATTTAATGATATACAAAAGTTGTGATTGTAAAGGCATGTTGGTTGCTTTAGGTATGCAACCCATGTGCTTCTCAATTATTCACTTGGGAGAAAATAAAAAGAAAGTTTGATAATTAACGAATGACTTAGAAGGAAGAAAATTCATAATATACACTCTTACTAGATGCTTCTATATAAAAGCTAGATGTTTTGCATAATAAAGGGGTGCAGCTTAAGGTTGCATTTGAGGCGGCAATACGGCACAGGTAGTTTTGTCTGCATTCTAAAAAAGATGGAGCTTAAAACAGTGTCTTCCCACCAGACCTAGCTACTTATGGTGGCTGCTAGAAAGCTGCGGTCTAATATTTTTAAGAAAAAAAATTTATAATAGTCATCGCAGTTTTTTGAACAATAACTTTTTTTTCAACAGCTTCAATTTTTCAAACAGACCCTAAGATCAAACAGCCAAATCATATTTATTGTGTAGAGCAACATAACATTTTCTCCTTAATCCATCATAATCATTGATTTAATACAATAAGAGTGCTGCACCATGAATTGCAAATATAACTGTATTTTATCACAAATTTATCAGACCTTAAATTATATAAGCTTAATTCTTTTAGTAACCTTGGATTTAGTAGCAAATGTTAAAAACTCACCCTATTGTTGACTAACAGGAAGGGCAGGGGAGGCAAGACCGAAAACTAGCTATTGCTCGCCATATAAGGAAAAGAAGTGGCAGGTCTGAGTTCATTATAGCACAAAACTCCAAAGGAATATTTTACAGTTCAGACGAAAGCTTTTTGGGAACCATAACTTCAAATCTGATGGGATCGAAGTACCAAATATGGCACCAGGTTCATCCTTAACTCTTTACAACACTTCCAGCTGCACGAAACTCCTCTGCTTTGATGTGCAAGTTTTTAACTGAAATATTGGTTTCTGCAGGGAAGGAAGCTTGATTCCATGAAATCTCAATCTTATCTTATGGGCGTTGCTGAGTAAGAAAATTGCTTTTCAGTTGCAGCAAAATCTCATTTATTTGTTTAAAATTGGCTATAAATGTTTTGAAACAAAAATGGATTTTTAAGCTTTTCTTATTGTTGTGTTGGACGAAATTAGAAAGTCGTGTTTTTACGTGCGGAGTCCAATGAAATAAAACTATTTAGCGGTGACATAAAAAAAATAAAATAAAATCTGTCCGGTAACACAAGGGAATATTCTTCCTGTGTTATTTAAGTGTTATTATATTATGCATATGTTATTGTGTGTTATTCAAGTGTTATTGATGTGTTATTGTGTTATTATAATACCGAGAATATTCTCATAACAATAACACCTGAATAACACGGGGGGAATATTCACGTGTTACCGGGGTGATTTTTTTTTGTACCTCCATGTGGCGTGATTTCATTGGACTGAGTTACGTGCGGAGTCTTGATGCAATTTTTTGAGAGGCTTCTGTATTTTTTGTATTTCAACTGTCACAATAATTCTATTTTAGAAATTATTTTCTAATAGTTTTTTAAAATTTTTTGTGATGAAAATTGTCTTTTAAAAACGTGATGGCTATGAAAAAACTATTTTTTGACAAAAAAAAATTACAAATTACATCGTAGTTTTTTTTTAAAATATTTTTCTCTTCACAACTTTATATTCACTTTTACCGAAAACTATTTGTAGCCGTTGCAAATTAGACTGTTAAACCCTGCTAAAAGCATTTACTTTTGATGATGTCAATTTTACAAGTGAATACTAAATTATTAAAAAATTTTCCATAAATGATGATTTTATTATGTTTTGGCCGTCAAGATTTATTTATTTATTATAATTTTTTTTTACAATGAGGTGGGCATGGGCATTATCTTTACGTTGTGTTTGAGGAATTAGAGATGTAGTTTTTCATAATTAAATCATAATAAAATCTGCATCAGTAACAAGAAGAAGGAGGTGAATAGAACAATGAGATTGTTAGGAGATTGAGAGTGTTTGGGGTCACCTTAATGCTTGTACCTCCATAGGGCAAACTATATAACCAGCCAAGGTACCCCCATAGCACTTAAAATCAAAGAAAATTTACATACATATACACGGTTATTATGTATTTACATATTTAATGCCAAAAGTTTGCAATTTACACCTATAACACTTTGGTGCCATAAGCATATGCATGAAAATGTGTACTTCACTTTTAAAAATATAGTGATAATGATATTTTTGATGTGATGATAAAAATTTTAGTGATATGCATCTAAATATGAATGTTTAAGTGTAAGATATGTAAGTTACATATGAGGTATTTATGTAAATGCCCCTAAAATCAAATGCAACAGATTGAGGGAACATTCAAATGCAGTTCTGTTTGGTGAACCTATATAAAATTCATAATGTATTTTTGCACAATCATTGTTTTTCTTTGTATTATTTTTTTCACTAGTGTTTGAATTATGTTTATCCTAACCCCAACATAAACAACAAAATGAGTCGTATAATCCTCCCTTCATCAATTATATGATAATTGTTCACTTGTTCATGTTTATTTCACTAGTGTTTGAATTATGTTTATCCTAACCCCAACATAAACAACAAAATGAGTCGTATAATCCTCCCTTCATCAATTATATGATAATTGTTCACTTGTTCATGTTTATTTCACTAGTGTTTGAATTATGTTTATCCTAACCCCAACATAAACAACAAAATGAGTCGTATAATCCTCCCTTCATCAATTATATGATAATTGTTCACTTGTTCATGTTTATTTCACTAGTGTTTGAATTATGTTTATCCTAACCCCAACATAAACAACAAAATGAGTCGTATAATCCTCCCTTCATCAATTATATGATAATTGTTCACTTGTTCATGTTTATTTCACTAGTGTTTGAATTATGTTTATCCTAACCCCAACATAAACAACAAAATGAGTCATATAATCCTCCCTTCATCAATTATATGATAATTGTTCGCTTGTCATGTTTATAATGCAGGTTCGTACCCACCATCACCACACTTGCAGGCAATTTCAGAAGAATGAGAGTGTACATACCCAAACAAAATCCAATACAAACTAAAACCACAAACAAAACAACACAGGTTGGCTTCCCTCTACAGCTAGTTTGAAGATCAATGTAGACAAAAACAACTGTTGGTTTTCTAATGTTTCATGAGCATTTCAGATTCAAGAAATCATTGGTCTTCCTAAATACTGGGAAGAGAAGAAAAACATAGCTGACCAACTATTCTCCAGGGTGCCATACTATAACAATGTAAGTATCATTAGGATAGTTAGCTTATGTACTAATAATTTTATAATTTTATTTCGAGGCATTTAGATGCATACCACCCAATCCCATGTATTTACATATCTAACACCTCTAAACTTTACTTTTTATATCTATACCACCCAAATCATTCATATCACACAAAAATTATTACTATTTAAACTTATGAAAACTGAAATACACCTTTTCATGCATGTGCAATGTGCATTTATGTAAAAATTGAAGTTTTGATGTTAAATAAATACATATGAATTGAATGATTTGGGTGTAAATCTACATTTTATTTTATTTTACTACTCTTTTTCCCTTGTAGATAACTAAGAGATATGAACTAGACTTCAGACAGGGAGCTGGAAAAACAGGTTCTCAGATTCAAACATCAGCTAAGAACTTTCAGCTGACGATGGAGGTAAATTTTAACAAAACTACTTCTGAGAAATTTCTTTCTATTTGAATTGAAAGATGAAAGCAATAATGCCTGTTTTTTTAATGCACTGAAGCACGGAAGGCAGACAATTCTGCAACTAGGGAGAGTTGAAAAATCTAACTATATGATGGATTACAGGTAAATTGAAAGGGTTCGCCATTTCTCGTGTTTTAAAAGTGTTGAATGAGTTGCTATTAATGATTCGTATCTGATTTGCTTTTTTTGCAGATATCCCTTAACAGGTTATCAAGCCTTCTGCATATGTTTGGCATTAATAGACTCGAAGCTATGTTGTTCGGTTTAAATTTCCTTTGATATGTATGTTTATATTAGGTATGGTCATATATGAATTGTAATAAGGATTACAAGATATTACAAGTTATTGTCTTTCAAATTATTCTTCTAGCATTGTTGAATCTCGAGAAACTTTGTGTTGATTCGAGCCTGATTTTAGCCAAAATTGCATGAAGAGTAATAAAAAAATAAAAAAAAAAAAGACGACAGAATTGAATCCATCTTTGATTAGGAGATTTATTTTTGTCGAAAATGAAAAATGCATCATAGATTTCTAGCTCATAAAATGGAAAATTTTTAAAAAGCTGCTCAAAGTTGGAGAGCTGGCTACTACTTGTAACCAAGGATCTTATAAACAAGGCAGTGTTAATATTAGGAATACCTTCCTAATTTGAAAATATGCCACTAGGAATCCTTGCTTTTCTTACATCCTCACCTTTATCAATCCAAGTACACTTACTTACCTACACAATCCACTTATTCTCTCAACTCCACTGAAGTTAATGGTCTTAAATACTAAGCTTTACTCAAAAGTTTTTCATTAACAGTAGAGTTTCAAGGACTCATAAACAACACAGCTTTTTTTTAGAGGACGCATTATTATTAGAAATGTATGGAGAATTGTTCAAAATAGAGAGGTAAGTAAGAATTGTTCCAAATAGAATCCTTCAAAGTATATATTAATTGAGCATATTGCAGGATAGGGATGTAAACAAGCCCAAAACTAGCGTGCCCAGACTCAGCTCGTGTTCAGCTCGTTAAAAAGTATTACTGTTTGTGTTCGACATTTTTATATTTCAAACACAAAATATGTGTTCGTGTTCGGCGAGTTGAACATGAGCTGTTTGTGAAGAAAGTCTTTTTCACAACCCTGATAACACAACCATAGGATGTTAAGGGTTAGATCAAGATTAAATCTTATTGTTTATATTAAAATATAATTTAAATATAATTTAATATATTCTTATTCTATTTAATTAATTAATAATTTAATTGATTATAAATCTTTATAGCCTAGTAGTCTATTAAAGTTTTTAAAAAATGATACTCATAAATAAATAAATATATATATATATATATATATATATATTAAGAGGACACCAAATATCGATTCCCCCATATGGGTGGAA
>NW_018164492.1:437604-469978 GCF_001263595.1 Phalaenopsis equestris
TAATAATGTGGGAAATTTGAGTGGAAAATATTCAAATTCGGAAATAAGAAGAATTGGCAACATTAATAAGGTTAGTGTTTCATATTTAAGTTTTGTGATAGCTTTACATTGGCATTTATACATGTGAATAGTAAATTTTACTGGATGATGTTATATTTTGGTATTTCAAATTACTGAATTGGAGGATCAACAGAAGTAGAACGGTGAAGGCATGAAGTGAGTAATTATATTTCTAAATTTCAGCAATTGTTTCTATTTCAAATTGTATGTTTAATTTTAGGTATTTCTTAGTTCAACAATAAATTCTCCATATTGTCAGACAGGATAGATGTTTGCATAACAATTTAGTTTACGATGATATACGATCATTGCAAGACTTTAGTGGAGGTCTGTATATGACTTTAGTAAAGACCTACATATAAACTTATCACATGACTTTAGTAGAAGTTTGCATATAACTTAATAGAGTTCTGCATATAAGCTTATCACATAACCACATATATATGTCACATTATTATTTAACCTCTAAAATTTTAGTAAATGTGCATATGTTAGTTGATTTCATGACTGATAGTAAGTTTGCATTATTCATCAGTATATAAAAGTAAATATTTTATAGAAGAGAATGAATGATATGAAAGAATAAAACAACTTATATATAAATGCTAGTATGTTCATCTTCAGGAGAGTTCACTCTCTAATGGTGCAGACAGGGGACACCAACATACCGTTTTTCTACCGCCCTAGCTAATTGTGATAATTAGTTCATTAATCGTTATGTCGAAGTTATAATATCGGTTAGGAGCAAGTAAAAATGGTTTACCTCCACAGACAATTGTAATGTTTACATTACTAATCATTGTGTCAATGAAATAATATTAGTCACAGGCAAGTAAGGGTCTTTTCATCTTAAACAATTGCAATGTATAGATCACTAATGACTGTGCCAACGTAATTATATCGATTAAAGGTGTATTAAGTTTTATTGAAAGTTATCCTCAAAACAGAAAAGTAGTAAAACTAAAACAAAATTAATGCATATAAAAATTTAGAATATTTTCATTTTAAAAAAATCATTAATGTATGCATTTATATATTCAAAGATTTTATATAAAAAATATCATAATAAAAATTTTTTTATAGAGATATAAAATACCACCATGCACATTGATTTCTTTTGCTTGAATTACTGTAATTTAAAAGTATAATTACCTATGGATTATCTTTAGATTTGGTTTTAAGCTTTTGAATAAAATGGATAGAAGAATATCAAATGTGTATAAAAAACGAGAATAGCAAACTGAAAGGTATAAATTTTTATATGTTAATTTTAATTGTTTTCTTTAATGACTCTTTTATGTACTATTAGAAATAGAAATAGAATAACAAAAAATTTATTTTCACCGTCCGACCGTCTGTTTCCCTCTTGGTTAATTCCAAGCCTCGAATCGGGTCGTGACAGTTTTTCTACCTATCGGAGATGCAATAAGAGGAAAAAATAGGGTATGTCAGCTCATGAATAATCAGATCAAAAGATATGCATTGAGAAGTTGTAAAGTAGCAACACAAGGCCATGGTGGCTTACCCACCTTATCCTTGTTATTGTAGAACTCAAATCAAAGACTTTGATATCAAAATAGAGTCAACTCAACACTGAATCAATCACACATTAAATATAAAAAATAAGAACTATTGGGAATCTAAAGGCTAAAACGATTACAATCTAAAGGCATTGTGGATGGATCAACACCTACTGGTATGAATGCCAAATAGATTTTAAAAATTCTTTGCTCTGCAGAAGTAAATAAAATGGGCTATTTGTATAATAAAGTGGGAAACAATGATACATCAGCACATCCTCCATTTGGACGATACCATAACATATGAAGGTCTCCTTAGAGTAAATTATCGGCAAAACAATTATAGGAGTTTCAACTTCCCCTTATGGGAGATTAAGTTAGCCTCACATAAAGCCTTCTCTGTGCCTTTCAATCCAGAGCATGAAACTGGTGTTCCTAAAGTAACTGCAAAATAAAGATAAATGGTGCAGAGAAATGCCAATAAGGCCAGCATGATCAAGAGAAAACGATGGCGGTTAAGCAGAGTAGACCAGCTTCCAAGATCGTCACGATGTTTTCTCGACGGCGAAGGTGAAAAGGAAATTGGGGTTTGAGACCTCCTATGGGGAGATGAAAGAGCATCAATAGCCATGGCTGCTGCAACCTGTATAAAGGGATCAAGGAAAGAATCAATTTTAAATATTTTCATATTCATGATACTATGCACTAATATATGCACAAAAAGACGTAACAAACTGTTAACTTCAGAAATTTTTAACAGTTTATGGAGAATAACAACCATTAGAAAAGTTTGGTTGTAAAATTATGATTTACAAAACTATAATTACCACCTGAAAATAGTAAAAGAAGTATAGGAAGGAATCAGGATAACTAGGAAGGCTTAATGATTTCACCATAATCATCAACAACACTACCAGCTTTAAGCCAATGATCGCAATTAGATTTCAGAATGCATTAAAAATTACATTTGAAAACAATTGTTCTGCCCTTTTTTAGATTTTTCATTCAAATAAAAAATGGCCAAAACCTAATATTAAAACCGCCAAACTTGTTGAAAACCATGAAGTGCAATGAGAAAAAAACAGAAAAAAACTTTTAAAAAACGTTGGTAGGGACTTCTATCAAGGGAAAATACATCCTGAAGAAAGAAAAATGATGAATATCAGTAAGTCTAGTTTTGTAGCATTTTAATCAGACAAATGCAAGAACAGCAGAAGCAGAACCTCAGAGGAGCTTAGGAATACCAATGCAGACCAATGGCATGCATTTTATATGGATTACAGCCGATTTTATATGGACATTTGGAGGGAAAATGGCCAATATGGGTAGCTAAGCATAACGAGTGATCTCATTTCATCCTCATTCCATTCTCAGCACACTTTGGAGTTCTTCGAGGCTGAGAGAAAGAACTCTAGAGAAGAAAAAGTGAGCCACCTCCTTTGCCTTTTTATTCTTCTGAACCAGTCTATAAGCAGTGTTCATGCCATTGCTAAGCAAAAAAGGCAGTACAAAGAGCTGGCAAAAAATCCCAAAGCATATGATGACGCAGAGCCCTAAGCAAAAAAGGCAGTACAAAGAGCTGGCAAAAAGTCCCACATCACAAAGCATATGATGACGCAGAGCTCCAATGGAGTGCAACTCCATACACACGTATCCCACATCACAACTTGTGTCAGAAAACCAATTTAGATCAAGAACTAATGATTAAAAGCAAGAAAATTTTGCTGAAATGCACTGTTCAGTGAGCAACCAAATATTGTATAAACTATAAACTGTGAAGATAAGACATAATATATTAATATTCTAATTTATTAAAATATTAAAAAGTAATATAACAACATTCCAACTAAGTAAAAAATAATTACGTAAAATTAGAAGTAAAATGTTACTATCCTAACATCAAATTATGAAGTAAGATGAGTGATACAAGCATTAAACTATCAAAGTTAAAATATTAAAATAAAATACTAAAACATTAAAACATAACAATTAAAATAACTTTAACATTAATCTTTCCCTCTCACTCATACTATCCTTCACTTAAACAAGAATATAATAAATTGTGAACATTTGAATTATTAATTTTAAAGTCACTATTGCTCTCAACACCCAATTGATTTTTATAAAAATCATTACAATAATGAATTGTTTATCGCGCATCTTCTCTTTAGTATCTATATTCTCTCATTTCTTATTATCTTTAAAACAGTTTGTTCTATTTCTTAGTGAATAAAATCAATAAAAATATTAATTAAAATAATAACTATGTTGCTCATTAGAATTTCAACTTATATAATTTTTTATGGATACATTTTTCTTTTACTTCTTGTTATTTAGTGTGTGATATGTGAATGTTAATAAATGAGGTACATTAAAATTCTTTTTAATTTTCTTTAAAAATATTACAGATCTATAATTTTCAACTGCGGATTTATTTCATCAAAATCACAGTTCTCAAATTCAATATCCTTGGTCTTAAACTAAATAACACTCATTAGTTCTGTTGGGATCCAAAAAATCCATATCTGATTTGGAACAGTTGTCAACAAGGACACTAATATAAAGAAACATCAAAAATGCCAAACAGAAGTGTGATTCGACTTAATTCAGCTTTTACTAATTTCCAAACCAGCCCATAATCGCTTCATTGACCTCCAAATAAACTACGATAGGCGTATTAAGTTTTTGCACGTTTGAACTAGCCAAACCAAGGACTTAATGGGCCAAAACAACCTAAAAGCCGATTCTTCAACACCTCAGATAAGCTTTCTTTCCCAAAGAGGAGAAGGGATGCATTAGCATAGTGCCCACAGTAGAAGAGCATGCCAATGGCTCTAGTTGCCACTGAAGTGCCTGTCAAAACATTCCTCATGAAAGGATGAATGCCGCTATGTCAATTATCAAAGACTAAAGTGTCAATTTTCATCGAATTAGAATGAGACTGTAGTAAACCTCCATAACATTTACTCAGATGCATGAAACTTCAAATGATGATGACCATTGAGATCATGAATTAGTCATTAGAAATGTTGGTATATTTTATGTTTGATTGAAGGCAGTAGTAATGATAACCGAAGATCATATTTGCACCGACTGCTCGTATAATATGTGGGTAAAGGATCAACCCAAGGGCAGACATAAAACTATATTCAACCTGGCCAAGTTTATAAATAAGGCTCTCTATCAGTGGATAAACAAGGTTTTCGAAATAGGTTTTGATTTTTGGGAATGGTTAAGGACTCCTATTTCAAGGTTGAAGATGGGAGCCATTAATTTCACGATAAAAGCTAGAATATTGCATTACCTGGATGACTCGAGACTTAAGCTAGAATAATACAAGCTCAAAAATTAGACTGGGCTAAAACTTGAGATTTTTCCTTATGATTGTTAGTGTTTGGTATGATGGCCATCATAAGGACAATGATAGGGATTATAATATCAATGTGAATAATGCAATTGTTGATTTTTATCATGGGTATTAAAATCATTATAATAGTTATTTCTAAAATTATTATAAAAAATGTAAATGCAAATAATATAATTGTTGATTTTTGTCATTGGTACTAAAATCATTATAATATTTCTGAAATTAATATAAAAATTTCATGGTATTAGGAAGTAAATAAGGTAGAATTATCAAAATAATCTAATAGACTGAATCATTAGAAATGTGGCTATAAGTACATCAAGGGACAATATAACTGAAGTAGACTGTGGCAGGTTGGATCACACAATTTATGATGAAATTTGGCAAATATGTTATTAGAATCAGTCAAAAATAGTGAGCATAATAGTCTTGAAGGGTTGAGTGATAAATATACACTATAACAAATCATGAAATATTGAAGACAAATGAGATCAACTCGAAAGAGTAAAAGGTGTTAAATGAGACAGGTAGTACCATTGATCTCAATACCAAAACTAGGGTCTATTTCTCTCTTTCAACCCTTTCATTAGATCATTTACTTTGATTAAATAACATTAGGCTCTAATACAACTTGATGCGGATAAAGAATTCTCTTATACAAAATAATGTGAATTATTTTTATGCTAAATGTCATTTATATTGATTCGTGTGTTAACAAGAATTAGAGACTCTTCTTGATGGGGAAGAATATGCCTTGGATTGGATAAATTAAAGATAACCTGAACGTTTATTGTTGATTATAAGTTAAAGGAGGACAACTATGCGTTAGAAGATCTCGTAAGACAGAAAGAGAAGATAAATTCAATCGTAAATGGACCAAAAAAGGGAAGAGATAGGGGAACGAAGACCACCTCAAGGAGGAAGCTGAAAATAACTTTTTTTTTCAAAATATTGTGGTCATTTATTCTCTTACATGCATCCTTTATTTATAAAAGAATTTTATATCTGATAAAATAATAAAAAGAAAGTAATATAAATATAATCAAATTAAATCAACCAATATTCTTTTATAAGAGACATCTTTATGAAAATATGCTTTAAACAAACAAAAAGGTTGATTATATGTTTAATAAATGAATGGTCATACTACAATAGATGGTTAAATATCAAAATATGATAGGCTAAAATACTTGGATGATGACATGCCAAATGATTGTATCCTACATCACCCATCAACCCCTTAATTCCCTACAAAACATTATATCTCGTAGTCTCTCTAACTGCACAAAGATGGACCATACTTGTACTAATTTTTGCATATAATCAAACCTTGCAACTTGGCAAAGCCAATGGTTTTCTCTCCCATTAAAAGGTTTTCATGTAAAATGTCTACATTCTCTAATTGTGTGTGTGGATTCAATGTCCTACAAGTTTCATAAATCTGTCATTGGAGTTGTCCTCTAGGTAAGGCCTACCCTTTGAAACTGATGATGTCCCCTGAGATTGTGCCAAAGCCTCTTTCACTTTTTCACTTATTGTTTGACAAACTGCTTGAGGTTCTTTTTAGAAATAGCAACAAAGAAAGGGAGTTTCTTATCAATGCTAACAGCTTCATCATCAACTTTCTTTTTTTTTTTTGGCCACTTGAATGACCTCAAGTTGCCTAGGCTCGCTAGGCACTCTTTGTGATAGAGAATTAGCTTTGTAGATTACCTATAGCAGCCCCATCCACTCACTTATTCAGGTTATCAATGACTCGATCCTTACGGCAAGTTTGCTCTATCACATATAAAAGCAGAAGAAGCGACACCCCCCCTCATCTTCAAAATGCTATGTGGCTAAGGTCTGTTTGAGGTAGCGTTTTCACTACTTTGCGGCTTCGATTCACACGTTTCACGTGTGTTTGTAAAAAAGTGTTGGCTAAAAAACCTGAAATGCAGCCGATAATTATTGCATGCAGCCCGCGGTTATCCTTGAGTGAAATTACCTTCATATCCTTGCATCGTGAATAAGTGAATGGCGGAAAGGGCAGCCATTATTCGCATGATCATTTCGAGAGAAGCTGAGAGCGAGTGATAGGTTACCCTCTTCGTCTTCTTCTTCTTTTGTCGGCCAAATCTGGTAACTTTTTAACAGTCTCAATGCCTCCTCCTTCCCTTGGCCCGATCTGATTATTGCTTGCAGTATGTGCTCGTTTCCATTTCAGAGATCTAGGTTGAGAATTTTTTGTTGCCTTTCTTATTTTTTTTATTTAGCTGACTTTACATATCACTCTGATGCCTGGTATATCTCCTACTATGAATTTGATTATTCTTGCTCTATATAATACCAGTAGCAGTTGATTATTCTTTGAGGTGATTTTGCTAATGTTGTTATACTGTTATTCAAATGGTGATGAAAATACTATTTTTTTCGCATTTTATTTTTTAGGCCTTGTAGTTTCGTTGATCTGTTTGTTGGATGGAACTGGAGTGAGCTATACATTTTTTTCAAATTTGGATAGTCTTGAGCCCAAGGAAAAAGAAAGTTTTTCTTGTTGTTTCTGCTTTAGTTGTGATATGAAAATTGAAAAAATGAAGTCAATGTTCTTTTTGGCAGTGATATTGTTATCTGATTATCCCCATGGTAATGAAAATGCCTTTTTGAGAGTGATGTTACTTTCTCTCTATCTATTTTTTTATTCTTGCTTGATTTCTGTTATAAGGTAAGGATTCAATAGTCGCGATCATTTCTTGGACTTGTTCATATGTCATACCCGTGGCTAAGGCTTGCACTTGAAGTTGGAATTGGTTATGTATTGGTGGATGTTGCTCGAATTAGAGGATCTTTATATTAGTTGTTGTTCAGATTTGGTGTAATCTCTCTATTGAAGTTTATTTTTATATAGCTTAGTTTTTAATTATTCGTGTCTTAAGGCTGTTATGGTTATGTGAACTAACTCTTTGGATTATGAATGCCTTGTCGGATTGTGTGGCTATTGGCTATCCTCTTTTGGTGATAATTGTTGACGTTTTTTAGTTGGTAATGATTCTGACTTGAACCTTTCCTGGACTTCCTCCTATGTTATACCAATGGCGAAGGATTACACTTGAATTCTTTGAATTGATTATGTTTAAGCTTTGGCAGTGAGATTTTCTTTGGAATTTGCAGTTTGTGTGCATGCATGTTGTTATTGGCTGGAAGTTTTTGGGAATTCTGACATATTTTGGGATATGATAGAGTTATATGGTGGAAAGCCGAATGATGAGACTGTTTCTCACTTTCATTATGATCTGAAAATTGGCTGCTTCAAGTTTATTATGGCATATATTCACATGATGGAGTAGCTATTTGATGAATATGAGACACACTAAAGACATATCACCTGCATTTGTTCAGAATGATGGCTGCTTCATGTTTATTAACACATTAGTATATGAATGCCGTTTTGGTCTTATATGTTGTTTATTCTAGTTCCTAATTATTTCTCCTCTTTTAATTTGATGGAATGATTTGAAGTGAGTCGAGAAGGGCTTCATGTTTATTAACAAACTAGTGTTATATATGTTAATTTTGAAGTGGTCTAAGAATAATTGAGTTGACCAAGTGAAATAATTTTTTTTGTTGAAACGAGTATTTCATTTTGTTTGTAAGGATTTATGTTGATTTTTTGTTTTCATAACTAGTAATGGTGATGGGTAAGACGAAAAAAAGTGGATCGTCTGCTATATCGGAGAGAGATGCGATGTTAATCTTTTGTGATTTTTATCTGAAAGAGGTTGAACTGGAAAAAAGAGAAAACTGGAAGAGATTATGGTAGATTATAAATGAAGAATAAATGTGATCAGTTAAAGAAGTGGAAATTAAGGAAAGCATTAAAGCGAGGAGCAACAGGTTTGAGTTGGAATCCTACAAAACGAACAATTAATGATTTAGAAGAATAGTGGACATATAAATTGATCTAAGATGAGACATGATATTAGGGTTTCTTCTGGATGGTCTTTATGTTGCCTTGGATTTTGACATATATGAGTTTGACAAGAAAGTCAATATCCTCTTCCTTTTCCACTCATATAACTATTGGGGTTCTTCTGGAGGGCCATTGTGCTAATATGCTTCTGTGACATATACGAGCTTGGTATTACATGGTTTAAATGAAACCAATAATCACTTTCTTTTAAGGTCTTTTATCTTCTTATAATAACGGATTATTCATCAGTTTACCTTTGCTCTAACACCTCATAGTTATTTTAGATCTTTATCTACATAATTATGCTACTCATATTAGTTAATTTTTCATAAAATTATGCATAGTTGTACTATTAGAGCATGCTAATTTTATGTTTGTGGTTTTGAACTTTCAGAAGATATGAGCTCGAGGACGTCCAATGCTTTCAGAGTATTGTACTGCAACTATGAATTGCAGTGCTCTATATTACATAACGGAGAGAATATAACAAAGAGACAAAATTTTACATGGGTCCAAATTATAGATCAGCAAAGGATTGTGACTTCTTTAGGAGGGCTAATCAGTTTGACAATTGTACATTAGATAGTGATCAGACGTGGAGAACATCTTTGGAGAAAAATTTATCCCGTAGAATTGATCGTTAGCATTTCAAAATTAATATTTTAATAATGTTAGTTGTTTTAATATTTTTATTTTTTATTTTAATTGTTGTATTACTTACTGTTAAGTGAGACGTCTGTTGTGCATGTAATATTTGAACTTATGAGATTTTTAAGATTCTGAATGTAACTTCAATTTCATATATGACTTAATATTGAATGAGTATCTTACGAACAACATAGTAATATAGAGGCAAATATATCTTTTTTTTCTTAAACAGCTGCAACATAGTTACTAGACAACTATACAATACAAACAGACGCAGTTTTCCTGCAACAGCTTCCTCCCACAACTGTCATCTTTAGAGAAAAATTTATCCCGTAGAATCAATCGTCTACATTTCAAAATTAATATTTTAATAATGTTAGTTGTTTTAATATTTTTATTTTTTATTTTAATTGTTGTATTACGTACTGCTAAGTGAGACGTCTGTTGTGCATGTAATTTTTGAACTTATGAGTCTTTTAAGGTTTTGAATGTAACTTCAGTTTTCATATATGATTTACTCAACACGAATGATTATCTTACGAACAACACAGTAATATAGAGACAAATACATCTTTTTTTTTCTTAAACAACTGCAACATATGATTCTGAACTTATGAGTTTTTTTTTTTAAGATTCTGAATGTAACTTCAGTTTTCATATATGATTTACTCAACATCGAATGATTATCTTACAAATAACACAGTAATATAGAGATAAATAGATCTTTTTTTTCTTAAATAGTTGCAACATAGTCACTGGACAACTATACAATACAAACAGACGCAGTTTTCCTGCAACAACTTCCTCCCACAACTGTCATCTTTGGAGAAAAATTTATCTCGTTGAATTGATCGTCAGCATTTCAAAATTAATATTTTAATAATGTTAGTTTTAATATTTTTATTTTTTATTTTAATTGTTGTATTACTTACTGTTAAGTGAGACGTCTATTGTGCATGTAATATTTAAACTTATGAGTTTTTTAAGATTCTGAATATAACTTCAGTTTTCATATATGATTTACTCAACATCAAATGATTATCTTACGAACAACACAGTCATATAGAGGCAAATATATCACATCTTTTTTTTTCTTAAACAACTGCAACATATGATTCTGAACTTATGAGTTTTTAGATTCTGAATGTAACTTCAGTTTTCATATATGATTCACTTAACATCGAAGGATTATCTTACGAACAACACAGTATTATAGAGGCAAATATATCTTTTTTTTCTTAAACAGTTGCAACATAGTTACTGGACAACTATACAATACAAACAGACGCAGTTTTCCTGCAACAACTTCCTCCCAGAACTGTCGGACAGCAACTTTCTCAAACAGTTACAACTGCCCCAAACAAACCCTAACACATCCTGATACTCTCAGAAAGAAGAGCCATGAGTCTCTACCATAAGGACCTCCTCATCCTCCAATAGCTCATCCTCATCAAGATCATACCAGGAATGGCAATGAGCTAGAGCAACTTCTCATGTATTGACTTATCACGTAGCTTCTCGTGGGTCATAAGCCCACAGAGGATTCTTACCCTGAAGTTCAGTGGCACGATATTCCTAGATGACTTGATCATCGATCAGGCTAAAAATGTTAGATGCTGACATGCCAAATGATTGTATCCTACATCACCCATCAACCACTTAATTCCCTACAAACCTTTAAATCTTAAAGTATCTCTAGCTACACAAAGATGGCCTGATCAGGCGAAAAAGATTAGATGATGACATGCCAAATGATTGTATCCTACATCAACCATCAACCACTTAGTTCCCTACAAATCATTATATCTCAAAGTATCTCTAGCTACACAAAGATGGACCATATTTGTACTAATTTTTGCATATAATCAAATCCCACAACTTGGCAAAGCCCATGGTTTTTTATCCCCATTACACAGTTTCCATGTAAGATTTCTACATTCCTTAATTGTGTGTGTGGATTAATGTCCTACAAGGTAATGCTCGAGATTTTTCCTGTTAACGTCACCGTTACAATGGAGGAATCATATCGAATAGGCGAGGCAAGGGATATCAACATTTCAACTTTATAAGAAACGAAGCTCTCGTTTTGAACCAAAACGATTTTGACATCCTAGGAAGCAAGCAAAGATGTCGTCGAGAGGAAAGGAAAGCGAGACGAGGGTGATGCAAACTCCAATCATGAGTGGGAGAATACCTATCGGCCGAGATGAGACAATGACGAAGGTGTAAGCAGGTCGGCATGAATGGTGAATGTGAGGATGGCTCACCGGGAGAAGGAAAAAGGCGGGTTAATTTGAGCCTGTGGCGAGTATTGCAAGTGTCAATCAAGGCGTTATGGCTCGGCGAGGGCGAAAAAACTTGTGATTGAAGTTGAAGAAGGGAAGTGAGGAAGAAGGAAGCAAGAGAAAGGTGTGCCTTGTGTGCTTGTAGGGGGTGTGAGGTCGATCCAAGCATGATTAGAACAGATCGTGTGAAACAACGGAGCAAGTGAAGTAGGGAAGGCTCTCTCAGGCGAACATCTTACGGTCTAGAGCAAGGAATTGGGTTCTTGATCACTCGAGAGGCAATGTTGAGTGTACAGCAGAAGTACAATGTCAGCTAGTTGCTGGAGACATGTTCAGTGATGGCAAACAAAAAGATTGAATCTTTTGAGGTAAGGTTTTAGTGTTTGCTTATTTTATTCAATAGGAGTTGTATTTAAGTATAACTAGGGATGTTAAGATTTAAGCAGATTAATATATATTAAATTAGAAAATATAATGTTATTATAACCATAAAATGACTAATGAAGCATTTAATAAATTAAGTATTTCATGTTTAAATCCTAAATTTTGAATTGTAGCTATAAAGATATTTATTTAGAGCTTTTTATAATGAAATAACAACAACAACAACAACAACAATAATAATAATAATAATAATAATAATAAATAGCAAGAATAAAATCATAAGGAAATAAGGAGAAAATATTAATAAATATATGAAGGTTCCTTAAATTAAAATATTTAAAAATAATTAAATTAAATAAATAAAAATTGATTAATCATAATTAAATATCTTAATACGAATACTTCTTATATTATAGGTGTTTAATTGAAGGAGTTGCATCATAAAGAATAAGTGGTGAAGAATATTCGGCGAGTACTCATACTTCTACATCATAATAGTTTCTATTTCTTCAAAACTAAATCTAATGATTATTATTGTACAATTTTAGTGTGATTTAAATGTTCTTTTAGATGTTATCATATCATTGCAATGAATATAAATTTTAAAAATATTACTATTATGCATTTATGTAAATGTATACATAATATATTAAATTGAATGAACATATGAATGATATGAACTTTATAGACTGAATGTATATGCATGTTTGTCTATCATGAAATTCACTTATTTACAGTACTATTGATAGAACATTCAGGTACCCGTGCATGAAAATAAAAATTAATATTACTATTGAAGAATTTTAAATTATATAAATTTAGACGATGCTTGTGTGACAGTTGTATAGATATAAAATAAAATAAAATGTTATTGATATAATAAAATATATTAGATGTCATGAAATATCATGATTGATCATATTCATAACTTATCAAATATTTTTATATTAATTTATTAAAAATTTAATTAGCATGCATATTATTTAATTTTTATTACGTTACTGTGGTTTAGAAGTGTACTCACAAGCATTTTTATCTTATTGTTGGTTTAAATTAATATTACAGGTGTAATCATTTCAATAAAAGATAAACAATAGAAGAGGAAATGTTTATAGAAGATGTGAACAACCTGATCTAAGGTAAATTTATAACTGCTTTAATTTAATTTCTTTTTTCGTAGTGGCCTTTTCATTTGTTAAAGGTTAATTATAGAAAATGAATATAAAAAAATTAACTTCCACCGTCCGGTTGTCTGTACTCACATTAGTAAATTTCAAGCCCAGGTCAAGTCGTGACATACAAGTTACATAAATCCCTATAAGACATAACAATATTAGTTGGGATATCTTACAACCAAATTCAAGTATAAGATGCAAAATTTTGGCACCGGGTATGAAATGGATTTTTTTAAAAATGATTAGCCACATACATGGCAAAAATAATGTCGAAGTTGCCTAAAAGTTGCTAAGGAATAATGTCTCAGTCCTTGAATAAATTTCAAAGCAAAAGGCTGAACAAGAGGCTTGCACTAAATTGAAAAAATATCACCTATATCAATATTAGCCTAATCATTCTTAAAATTTAATGAATTAAAAAACCATAAATAAATAAAGGGGCAATTATCATTGAAGTCCCTCATGTTTAAATCATGCTCCACATGATTTGACTTTTTAAAAGCCTTCACTCTAGTCCCTCACATACAAGATTATTTCATGAAGATCCATTTGTTAACGCAATCATTAATTTATAAATAAAAGATATAATTTCTCAATATTCTTCATCTAATCATTTACTAACTTCACAAGTTCATCATATGGTGATGACCTTAAATCACACTCACCAAAAATACCCCACCTCATCTCTAATCTGTCGCATAACCAAAACACCAATTAACAATCCATTAATTCTCTTCATAAGAGAACAAATTCATGGAAAAGTAGAGTAATTGAACACCAAGGGATGTATTGCAAGTTTTAACATCAATACCATTGGAGAAAAAATTCTAGTTAATACCATTGGAGAAAAAATTCTGGTTGATGCCAAGCAAGATTAGATTTCTCAAGCTCAAAAAAATTGGGCGACTTCTATTAATCTTGTTCATAGAAACATGGAGGCCAAAAAGGTAAACAGGAGATCGTCGGTATTTTGGACATAATAGTCAAAACAATTCAAAATTAATAAAAAACAAGACAAGCTAAATTAACCAAATATTTAGCATCGTTAGCACAAAAAGGACCTCTGTGAAAACTAGAAAAAAAGCCAGGGGATCCTTGCAAAATCTCATAGTATTAGAGATCAGAGGGAAAGCTCTAAAAGAAAAGAAGAGATTCCCATGAAAAGCACTCTAAACCTCAAGGACCTATGTGAAACTTAAATAAAGATATGCCATCGTAGATGTCAAGAGAAACTTATAAGGTATCCAACTTCCCCCTTGAGTTAATAACAGCCTCCGTTTCAGCATCAAATAAAATGCTTTCAGCTACTTGTAAATCCAGTTGAAATAAATCTTGAGGAGATTAAAACCTGAAACTGTTTGGCATGACATCTATTAAATCTTGCCAAATCCCAATACATTATTTAACTATATGTTTTGGGATCTAAGATTTATAAGAGTTAGAAATCCTAAAATACATTAAATCTAGTGAATGATGGCATTTAACAAATGTTGAATTCAATCAATAACCAGCCAAAATGAGAATTATTAAAATAACAGGATATTAAATCCCCCCAAAATACTCCTTGGCCAAATTTAAAAGCTAGATCTCGCTGAAATATTGCTTGAAACAGTATATCAAAGCCATTTGGAAAGACCGACATACAGACATTCTATCAAGAGCATTCTTTACTCTAACCAACAAATCAAACCCTACAGATTTCAGACACAAAATACAATTAAAATAAAAAAGAAAAGCCTGCTAACACTTATCTTCTCTAGATCTTAGAATTCTCGATTTCTTCAGTAAATTTGAGCCGATATCAGAACAGACATACAAATGATACAACTCCAAGATAACCACTCATACTAAAACCAAAATCAACCAACTCAAAAATGCCCAAAAAAAAGGGTTTGCTTCCGTATACCCATTGAACAAGAGATTCCAGCAATCATACGACTGACCAAAACGGATAAAACAACGGGGAAAATTAAGAAAAAAAAAATCATAAAAAACTCCATAAAAAATAATAAACCTGATCTTGAGGATTGAGGAAGGTGTTGAAGCTGAAGAACGGGAAGTCCTCACCTAAATATAAAACTAAGCGCGTCAACTGGGAGACATGTAAGCGGAAGGCAAGTCGCCAGCGGGTTTGTCCCTGAAATTAGCGTCGATGCTCCAGAAAAAATTATTGGGGTCATTGCGGGCTTTTATTGTCTTTTTTTTTTTTTTTTTTTTTTTTTTTTTTTACCATCACCGAATTTCTATATAAACTATCTTTAACCTACATGGACTTACAAATAAATTCGGCGTTTATATTTTCATATATTTGTAGATTACATAAAGATCACATGACAATTATATGAAAGTTAAAAAAAATATAACTCGAATATAATGTTTTTTTTTTTTTTTTTTTTTTTTTTTTTTTTAACCTTCACCGAATTTCTATATAAACTATCTTTACCCTGCATGGACTTACAAATAAATTCGGCATTTCTATTTTCATATATAGATTACATAAAGATCACATGAAAATTATATGAAAGTTAAAAAGAATATAACTCGAATATAATGTCAATATAATGCTCATATAATCTTCATTATGTACTCAGCGCTGCGAGCAAATTTTTCCCCAAAATTCACAACTGAAGAACAATAAAGCTTCCACAAATCCGCGGAGCACCGTTAACGCAATAATGGACGAGCGGACCCTACGTGGGCCACGTGAATGTGATTGCTACCGACGAAATAATTATTCCCTTAGCGGTTAAAAAATAAGTTTCAAATACTAAATAAATAATTGATAGTATTAGAGTTGAAAAACTACAATAACGATCTTTTTTAACTTCCAAACACGATTTCTTTAAGATAGATTTGGAAGTACATTTGCTCGACCGAACTTTCCGCAGCAACATTGTTTGGTTTTGTTTTCAGATTCTGTTATTTTTCATTACTTCTCTTTTTTTTTATTTTAAAATGTAAAAACAGTGCAGAAATATTTGGACCGATAATTTAAAAAAAATTGATTTTTGTTTTTCAGGATGTTTGACGAGACATTTTTCTACCTTTACAGATCTCAAAAATAAAGAAAAAAAACAAATCAAAATAAAGTTTTACCATGACTTGTCAATGTTTATTTTCTCTATTCCATAATATATATATATATGTCTGTGTGTATGTGTGTGTGTCTATATATATGTGTGTGTGTGCTTATATATATCTATATATATAAGTGTGTGCGCACGTGTGTGTAAAGATACATACATAGATACTTACACTTAGATACATACATATAGAGAGAGAGAGACACTCACATATATATATATATATATATGTTATTATACGAGCCTCGGTCATTCCCAATGCGCCTAATAGTTCGAGTACCGCACATTCCACCGGGGGGAATCAAACGCCTCACTAGAGGGGACTTAAAACTCACAAACAGATGTCTGACCAACTGATCTAAGTACACGGCGCATATGTGTGTGTGTATTTATTTATTTATTTATTTCGATAGTTCTTCTCGGTGAATTATGTAGAATATCTCTTTATGTACAACAAATTTGTATTGGTTTTACTCGTTTATTTTTCAATTACAAGTCAGAAAATACTCCAGTATGATTAGGGCAATATGATTATACTGAAGAAAATTCTCAAGATTGTCGGATCAATAACCAATAAAAATTAAAATTGCAACTTTTCATTTAGGAACCCTTTTTCTCCATTTGAATGTGGACATAGTGATTCCTGCACAATACATCTTGTGATATCCAAGTATGATCTTCTAGGTCGTTATCACATACATACATACATATCTATAGTGTTGAATCACAAAATGTTATTCGGGTCACGCCCAAGTAATAAGACGTTGGTCAGATAAGAGGAATGAGAGAAATTTGGAGAAAAAGAAGAAAGTGTTAGGTCAAAAGTAATGTTAATTCTCTAGGAATAAACTCAATAGTAGACCTCCTTATTTATAGATCATATGGGATGTCTAGTAAATTACATGATTACCTCTCACTTAATGACAACGTTCCGTATTTGTGATTGCTACTAGCACCGTTTCATGTTTACAACTGCTTGACTTGGTCGTATGATATTCGTTTGGTCGACCAAAATTCATTTGGCTAACTAACAGGTCTTCGGTCAATTTTTCTGGGGGATTTCATCGTGTAAATTCATTTTCCTTAAAAAGGGTTATTCCATCAGGCAGAGAGTATATCACTGTAATCTAATAAGCAGTCTTCCTTCCCTGGATAAATCTTCATAAAATGTTAGGTGAGAGTACCGCTAAGTTATTATTGATCTTGTGAATGTCTTTGCATCGGTTGAGTTGTTGTCGGTCTAGGTGTACGGCCTTCTTGAGTTAGAACGAACTTTTGTTTGGTCGGCCTATGATTCGATCGACTGAAATGATGCTAAATAGCTCATTCTCTTGCTACTTTCTTTGCTTAAATCATTAAATTTCCTTGCGATTCATCCAGTCACATTTCTGATGTACATATTTTGTTTTCTAATTCATTTACTTCTTTGAAAGTAACAATTGTCATGAGAATTAAAGAATTAAATGAAATGAGTAATAAGTACTGCTAATAATTGTACTCCTTGGATTTCTATGTCATTTTTCCTATAAATAGAGTGTGATCAATGCTTCCCTTTCTCATTTCTGGAATTACCTTGCCCTTCAGTCGTTTATAGCAGAGGACTAGAATGTCGGGTGCGGGTGCTAAGAAACCTGTGAACGAGGAGGCTCTGATGGGTGTCATCAGGCTTCCTACTTCTAAGATTTACCCTCTAGGGAGTGAGAAAAAGAGAAAACCGGAGAGTTGTTGATCAATTCCAAAAGAGAAAACTGTTGAAGAGGGTGGGTCGACTAAGTAGGGTCTGGAAGATGAGAAACAAACAACTAGTACCAAAGAGTTGGCCAAAAGGGAGTTCGATGAAGTAGGCGATGTTAAAAAAGTAGAGGGTATAGGAGATTATAGAGTCCTCTGACTCTATGCTGCAATTATAGGTGGGTAGACAGATGGGAATACGCATCAAATGCATCTGACTTGGCGTCTAATCCACTCCGATAGTTACTGACCCAACTGTCACCTCTGGAATGGCAACTTGCAGAGGTGGTCGCACACACTCTGCTGTCGGAAGGTGTCGTACCTCAGACTTAGATTAGAGAGGAAGTTCAAGGTGATGTTCCTCCGCCTGTTGAGGAGAGTCTACATACGCTATAAATACATAGATTGATTGGTAATTTTTCTTCCCTATTTGGTTTTTTTTTTTTTTGTTCACTCTAATGACACATTCTGATGTTGTAAATGAAGTCGTGAAAGTCCCGAGGGGTGGGCTACATCCTGCTCCGGAGGCTCCAGTTGGACCTCCCCCCTTGAAGTAATACCTGACCATCTGCTGCCTTTTGTTGACCCAGATCTGAAAATTGACGGTTGATGTGATTCCCACGAGTGGTTGGCACGTTTTAGCCAAACCAGACACCAACTGGATGGCGCCAAGGTCCTTAGGGTAGGGCCTTAGTGCCATCCACTTTGTGCCTAGGCGCCAATTTTAGTCAAACCAGACAGAGAGCTTGGCGCCAGCAACTGTTTTGCGGGCTTTCAGCAGTTGCTTCGACGGTTATGTTGTGAATATATTCAGCCTTTCGTGATGTTTAGAGCAATTCTAGGCAGCCTAAGGGAGGGGAAAAACCTCTGAACCCTAAAGGAAATCCTAGGGGAAGTCTAGTGTTTAATTCTAGTTTAATTTGCTTTTTATTTCAGAGTTTGGTGAGGATTTGGAGGGATATTGTAGAGAGGTTCCTCACCAAGGCATCAAGGACTTAGGAGATCTTATTGTGAGAAATTATTAGTGTTTGTTAAAGAAAAAAAACTAAGTTTTGTAGACTTTCTTTATGTTGTAAGTTACTTTATACACAATTCTAGTGGATTATTTTGTTTTAAAGATGTGTTGTGGCAATTTCTCTATGCTTTGTGGGTATTTTGTAGACTTACTAAGTTTTGTAGACTTCTTTATGTTGTAAGTTACTTTATACACAATTCTAGTGGATTATTTTGTTTTAAAGATGTGTTGTGGCAATTTCTCTATGCTTTGTGGGTAGTTCCATTTTACCTTTCCCCTTGGTTTTTACTATTAAACTGATGATTTTCCTTCTGTGCTTTGTTTACTTATTATTTTGGCCAAATGGTTTGTTAAAATTTATTGTGAACCCATAAAGACTTTGGAGAGCTATAGCATGAACAACTAGGAAGAATCACTTTGAACTATATGGTATGAAGTAAAAATAACCTTAGGGAGATGCAAATTGATAGATAAACACTCTTTATTGGGTTCAAACTGGGATTTAAGGAATTAAAACCAGTTGAACCAAACTTCTTTATGCACTTGAAAGAGGGTAAATAAGATAATGGCTAATATTGGTCACTTACAACACTTTCAATTTATTGCATTCACTATTTAGACACCTCATACCAATGCAAAGGGGAAGGTAACCTTATCACTTGATTTCCTTCAAACTTTCATATAATTAGTAGAATTGTTAATTAGATTAAATCTTTAGTATAACCTTAAAACTATCAAGACTTCCAATCTGAGAACTAGTTTAGTAGGCTAGAACTTTTCTTAAGACAGTAACACCTTTTTCCATGTGGGATCAACAATCCGGGATCAAAAAATTGATATTACTTGAAACGACCACGTACACTTAAGTGATACAGAGGGGTGCAAGAACACCTGACATGGAAGCAAACTTGGTGGTACAACACACACATTAATGTTTTGGGTTCGTTGTTGGGAAACAAAGGTGTAGTGCTACATTGCTGCACAAATTAAGTTCAATAACTCATAGTACCACACAAAACTATGAGTGAGCACACCCCAATTTTTTGCATCAATTTTTTGGCATCATTGCGGGGAAAGCAGCGGTGTAGTTAAGTTAAGAGAATTTTAGTTGAATCCATTAGGACTTAGACTTGGAAAATTTCAATTTGTAAAATTATATTTTTGATTATATTTGTTTGTTTGTTTGAAAAAGAAAAAAAAATGTTATTTTGAATATTTTTAGTGTGTTTGTGTAAAACTAATTAGTGGGATTATTAGTTGGTGGATGCATAGTGCGGGACCTTCGGGAGTACTGTATGATTCAGAACTAGAGAAAATTATTAGGAAAGTTAGAAAATAAAAAAGACTTCAAGAACTTGTAGGAGAAATGACGAACATTCAACAAAACAATTTAGATAACCAAATATCAATTAATAAACATCATAACACGTAGAGACCATTAAGGGACAATGATAATCCTACAGTAGTTGAAATTCACTTAAGTATTCAAAATCATGTTGTAGAAGCTAACACTTTTGAACTTAAGCATGTTGTTATCCAAATGGTGCAAAACAACCAATTTGGGTGAACTTTGTCTGAGGATCCAAATTTACACTTAGCAAATTTTCTGAAACTTTGTCTGAGGATCCAAATTTACACTTAGCAAAATTTCTGAAACTTTGTGATACATTTCATTATAATGGTGTATGGTGTGTCAAACAACATTGTTAGGCTTATACTTTTTCTCTTTTCTTTGAGAGATAAAGCTAATTTTTTGTTGAACTCATTAACACCTTGATTGATCAGAACTTGGAGTGACTTAGCCCATTAATTCCTAGTGAAGTATTTCCCATCTTCAAAAACAGCTAAACTTAGGAATGATATTACTTCATTTTGCAGTTAGAAGGTGAGTCAATTTATGAGGCATGAGAATGATTTAAGGAACTTCTCAGGAAGTGTCCACATCATGCTCTGTCTGATTTACTAATTATCCATACTTTTTACAACGGTTTAGTAGGATCACTTTTGTCTATTATTGATGTGTTGCTAGTGGTTCACTCATGTCAAAAGCTATTTGATGAGGCTTACTCTTTGATTGAAAAACTACAACGGTTTAGTAGGATCACTTTTGTCTATTATTCATGTGTTGCTAGTGGTTCACTCATGTCAAAAGCCATTTGATGAGGCTTACTCTTTGATTGAAAAAATGACTACTAACAACTTCTAATAGTCTTTTGAAAGAGTAAACCTTAGAAGGTAGCTAGTGTGCATGATACAAATGTGCTGACAATTCTAACTTCTCAGGTAGCAGTAATATCAAGGAAGTTAGATCAATTTAGAATGAATCAAGTACCTTCAGTGATTAAGAAAATTCAATCATACATTATAACCTTAACTAGTAATTCATCGTTTGAGACCTTAAATGCAATTAACAATAGACCTAATAACCCTTATTCTAACTTCTATAACCCAGTTTGGAAGAACTATCCTAACCTTAATTGGAATAAAAATTATGGTGGGGGAAACCAAAAATTGGGAAATAACTAAGAAAATCCCTTAAGAAACTGGAGTAACCAGGATAGTACCAATTACATACCTTTTTATCCTCAATGATTTAACTCTAATCCACAATTTAAGGAGAAGAAGTTGTCTTTGGAGGAGGTTGTATTACAAATGGGGAATCAACTACAAAGTTAAGGTGCAACAATAAGGAATATAGAGAAGGGATAAATTGCTAACTCACTTAGTAATTAGCCCCAAGGAACTCTTCCTAGCAACACAAAGATAAACTCTAAGGATAAGAATAGTGAACATGTTAAAGCTATCCAATTAAGGAATGGAATAGAATTGGAGGATGTAGTTCGGAAAGAGATTGAGGTTGAAAAGGATACTGCAAAAACAGAAAAAACCTGAGGAAATGAAGATGCTTATTTTTTATCATTTCCTACCTACCAGTCAAGCTATGATCATTTCTTAGCTTGTAATCCATAATGTAACTTCCTGATCATTTCCTACATACCAAATAAGCTATGATAGATGTGCAAAAGGTGAATTAACAATAAGAGTAAATGATTAGGAAATTACATTTAATGTCTAAAAATCTATGAAGTGTACCTCTAAAGGAAATGAAGATGTTTATTTTTGGATGGACTTAATTGGTTATTTGTGTAGTAGCCATTTTTGGGAAAATTACGTAGTAAAATTAGTAGAGCTAGAGTAGATAACAAGAAAGACACATACTTTCAGGATGAATCAGACCTATTAATTACTGAAGATTTGAAATTTATAGAGAGGTTTTAAATTTTAGATACAACAGCACATAGTAAACCTCTTATTCCTTCTGTTGAGGAACCACCTGAACTTGAGATGAAGGTGTTCCCACATATCTCAAGTATGCTTATTTGGGGAAATCATCAACATTATCGATTATTTTATCCTCAGATTTAAATCATTCATAAGAAAAAAAATTAATAGAAATTTTGAGGAATTATGAGAAAATTTTCGGATGGACCTTAACAGATATTAAGGGAATTAGTCCGTCTTTTTGTGTGCATAGGATCCTGATGAAAGATAATCATAAACTTCGGGCAGATCCTCAAAGGATATTAAATCTAATTATGAAAGAAGCTATCAAAAAAGAAATATTAAAGTGGCTAGATGCAGGTATTATCTAACCTATATTAAATAGTGTTTATGTTAGTCATATTCAATGTGTTCCTAAGAAGGGGGGAGTATCAGTATCTATGAATGCACATAATGAACTAATTCCTACTAGATATGTCACAAGGTGGCAAATTTGTATTAACTACAGGAAATTGAATTCAGCCACTAGGAAAGATCACTTTCATTTATCCTTTCTGGATCATATGTTAAATAGGCTAGCTGACCACCGATACTTTTGCTTTCTAGATGGATATTTTGGATATCATCAAATAATCATAGCTGCTGAGGATCAAGAAAAGACTACATGGATGATTTCTCAGTGTTTGGAACTTCATTTGATTCCTATTTAGATCATCTAGCTAAAGTGTTAAAACACTGTGAAGAGACTAACCTTGTGTTCAATTGGGAGAAATGCCAATTCATGACCACATGAGGTATTATTTTAAGACATAAAATATTTGAAAGAGGCAAAGAAGCGGACCTGGTGAAAGTTCAAGTTATTGAAAAAACTGTCACCACCCACTAACGTGAGGGGAGTTCTAAGTTTTCTTGGACATTCTAGATTTTATAGACGATATATAAAAGATTTTTCTAAATTTGTCAAACATTTATACAGTCTCTTAGAAAAGGGTTCCCTGATCAAGATTACATAAATGCTTCAATATATTGAAATAGAAATTAGTCACTGCTCCTATTATAGTCTCACCTGATTGAGGGAGACTATTTGAGTTGATGTGCGATGTTAGTGACATTGGGGCAGTTTTAGGGAAAATATATGATATAATGTTCAAAGCTATATATTATGCTAGCAGGACTCTTAATGAAGCTCAAATCATTTATACTACAACTGAGAAGAGGGAGACTATTTGAGTTGATGTGCGATGTTAGTGACTTTGTTATTGGGGCAGTTTTAGGGAAAATATATGATATAATGTTCAAAGCTATATATTATGCTAGCAGGACTCTTAATGAAGCTCAAATCATTTATACTACAACTGAGAAGAAATTATTGGCTATAATATATGTTTTTGATAAATTTAGATCTTATTTAATTGGAATCAAATGTATTATTCATACCGATTTTTCTGTTATTAGATATCTTATGACAAAAAAGGACGCTAAACCATGATTGATTAGATGAGTCCTTTTGTTGCAGGAGTTTGGTATAAATGTAGTGGATATGAAGGGCTCGGATAATAAAAAAAGGACGCTAAACCATGATTGATTAGATGAGTCCTTTTGTTGTGGGAGTTTGATATAAATTTAGTGGATATGAAGGGCTCGAATAATCAAATCACTGACCATTTATCAAGACCGGATCAAGAAAATTCATACATTCATGAAGATGAAATTAATGAGAATTTTTTCTAACGAGCAACTGTAAGTATTACTAAGTGACGCATTCTGTAATATGCTGACATAGTAAATTTCATTGTTGGTGATATTATGTTCTATGGATTAACATACCACAAACGAAAAAAGTTTAATCATGATGCTAGATCTTACTTCTGCGATGACTCATATTTGTATAAATGGTGTAAGGATTAAGCAATTGGAAAATGTGTAACTTTAGAAGAAACTCAAGAAATTATTAAGAAATGTAATGATTCAGAATTTGGGAGACATTTTGGTGTTTATAAAACTACATTTAAGATTTTGCAATCTGAATTTTAGTTGGCGTACTCGTTTTAGGGATGTGAATACATATATAAAAGTTGGTAATGAGTGTCAGAGAGTAGACAAGATTTCTAAACGTGATAAAATGACTCTCAATTTTACTTTGGAGATTGAAATCTTTGATGCATGGGGTTTTGAATTTTATGGGACCATTTGTACCATATTTTAGAAATGTTGATATTTTGATAGCTGTGGACTATATCTCAAAATGCATTGAGGAAGTAGCTATTTTAAATTGTGATGCTCAAAGTGTCGTTAAATTCTTAAAAAAATAATATCTTCAGTAGATTTGGAATGTCTAGTGATCATTAGTGATCAAGGAAGTCATTTTAAGAATAGAGAAATTGAGGCTCGTAGGACAACACTTTGCTAGATAACCTCTTGCTCTTCATTAGTGCATCCTCTTTTGTCGTACTTTTTGTAGGATATGAACCGTTAGATCTTCTCAGGATCAGTGCTGACACATTTTTAATGTAGAATTTCACTTTTTAAAAGATACAAAGGATTTGGGTGGTAGAAATACAAAAGTAAAGTTTAAGTGTTAGACATGTAAATACATAGAAAGTGGGTGGTATGCATCTAATGCTCCAATTATATGTATATTAACATAGGTCTGATAATTAGATAGCACCGATATATGAAAGAATTTAGCAAGGCTCTGTTTGGCACAGCTGCAACTGCGTTGCCTCAGGAAGCTGTTGCAGACAGCTTCGAGAAAGTTGTTGTAGAGAAACTGGCTGTCTATTTGTTACAGCTGCGTGAAAACAGCTATGGGACAGTTATTTCTGGAAAACTGATTGTTCTGCCCCTGTTCAGCCGTGAAAACAGCTATGGGGCAGCTATTTCTGGAAAACTGATCGTTCTGCCCCTGTTCAGTAAATTTCTTTGTAACAAAATTGTGATACCCATTTATTTGATAATTCTAAAGCAGAAATTCAAAATAATGATGAATTTATTTTGAAGTTTAAGAACATGTTAAAAATAATGATGAATTCATTTGAATTCATTATTAGCTTGAAAGTTGTTGGAAATCAGTTATTACTTTGAAAGTCTACGAACACTTAAAACCCTCAAAGAAGATAATTATATTTTCATAATCAAAATAAGTGAGAACGAAATTAGCATTCTCTTAAACAAGTTTTTATCTGCTAGCAACCCAATGATCCATAAGATAAATCTTGAAATATGGACACATCCTTCAAACTACTCTCCCTTAACAACTGTATAGATGAGACAATCACAATGAAGTAAAATCAGCTTCAATTTGCATTAACGCTGAGAGCCCACCCAGAGAAACTTAAATTGCTGCAGCAACTACTATGAAAGAAGGGTTTAAGCTTCTTTCATTGGAAGAATATGTCCATACAAAATGCTTAACATAGTGTACACTAACCCGTTCGTCTTCATGAGAATGATGATTACTTTATTTTAAATAAGAAAATAAAATTGCATTTACATACACACAATTCTTATACATTTACTGATTTAAAACCTAAACTTTCATATTTACATACATAACACTCAAATATTTAGCATCACATCCAGAAACCACTGTTACAAACTGAAGAAGGCAGAATTCACTGCTTCCAACATATTCTCAACAGTTTCAAGCTACCAAATGCAATCTATAAAGCAAAATGGAGATTGAAATAACAAAATTCATTGTTTCCAGAATTCACTGCTTGCAACATATTCTCAACAGCTACAAACTTAAGAAGTAAAAAATCACTGCTTTCAACATATTCTCAACAGTTTCAAGCTACCAAATGGAGATTGTAATATCTAAATATTGTAGTGGGATGGATTGTGTGTGTATAATGAAACAAGGAGAACTGGAAGAAACATAATTCAAACGTGTAGAACAACAATACTGCAATTCCCAAGCCAGTAATAATTTTCAATTAACTTGAAAGATAGATTGCAAGATAACATTATAATAATAATTCTTAGATTGCATTTCAATATACGACCAAATTCATTTCAAATGTAAAACTTTTAAGACAAAATTTCACTTGAAAATAGTACAAAATTACAGATACGCACCTCACTTCACAGTGAGTATCAAGAGTGCAAAAAAAAGTCTAAAACTATTAAAATGACAATTAATAAGACGATTATATTATTTTTAACATTCAGACAGTGTAGCTCCTGTGCTAGACTTTCCTTGAGTGATGTTTTCCATTCCCGATCAACGTCGTCAGGGCAATCCTTCGAACTGTCTGCCCAACGGAAAAAGTCACACTGTTGTGCGATGCTCCGTGGGCAGCTATAGAACTTTGTCCCGTAGTTGTGCGACCGACGTGACATCAATAGGGAAGTTTGGAGGCCACGGTGGCAGAGTAATCATCGTTCTGTCCCTGAATTCCTTGAGCTCATATTTTTCTGACTGCAACAGAAGAAAAAAACAAATGACAAATATTGTTAATAATAATCTAATGCCGATATGATAAATGCAATGAGATGAAAAAACAACATCCAAATATTGTTTAGTCAACTGTCAAGTTTATGTAAATACAATTAAAGCCGATGAAAAAGGCAGGAAACATCTGTAACCCTTCATCTTTTCTTCATGCCATAGTAGTTAATCAAAACCAAACATATTAGAATAGAACTTTTAAGCATTTCTACTAGGAAGGGTCCGCTCAAGGCAGTTCTTTTCATGATTTTATATTGTAGAAAACTACCATAGTCCATAGTTTTATTTGGCCCATAATTTTGTTGCCACTTTATAGAATTTCTTTTGGAAAGAAGCAATTTGTATACCTCCATCTACTACAGTGTGATAGCTGTAAAAAAATTACTAATCATTCTATTAAAAGGTAAAATATCTAGAAGACATAATAACTCCATCTACTAAACTGTGAGCCCCAAACAGAGCCTCAACCTCACTCTCGTCCATAGCTCTTCCCTCCCAAGATTTCTCCTTTCTTTCTACATAACACCATCTACAGCTCACTCTCCAGTGACCAAGTGAGACCCAATTTTCTCCTTTGCTTCAGCTCCTGCATCGGTCAAAAACCTCACCAGCCCAAATTGTTTCCCAGCTCTCCCGCACTGCAAACATCAGATCCACATTAAATTTTAAATGTAAAAATATAAAACAATGACATTTGAAAGCATCTTAAAGATTCTAACTCATTTTTTCCACACCATCGGATCTGCAATATACTTGCAATCAGACAAAAAACAATTTGAAGTATTAAGAAGAAACATTTGTGAACTCGATGAGACATCACTTGTGCAAACATTAATGTTGTGGATGATTTCATATCTTGCACAAATTTATGGCGATTTTAATTCACCCTTATTGGCATAAAATTTGTGCAAGCATTGAAAAACATGCAAATAATACATTAGAATACATTCATGATACGTGCAAGTATCATATGGCGAACAACAAAATGCATTACAATTTGTGCAATTGCATCTTGCAAAATGCTACACAACAAGATTCAACCATCCAATTTGTTATTCACAACAAGAAAGACAAACTCAGCAGTACCCCAAAAAAACCACCAGCAAATCATACTTACACAGCAACAGATGTAAAGGGAAAAGGGCCAAAATTTCTTACCGCTGTTGTGGGGAGATAGTGAGAAGAGAAAGACAAGGACAAGGAGAACAGGAGTAAGATGACCAGGAACCGTCACCGGTCGGAGAAGAGGAGGGTCGCAGTTAGGGCATGTAAAAGGGGCACGGGGGTAAAAGCCGTGTCGACGAAGCTGGGCCGTGACATATAGGTGGCTTTCGGCGTTCGCACCAAACCGCGAGAAGTGACGGCGGCACCGCCACCCCCAACCCTGAAGAAAAAGAGAACCTGCCCTCCCCCAAACACACCCTAAATGTAGGCTAGGGTTTCACATGTTCGGGTGTTATCTTAATCCATTTCTATATAAGCCCCTCTCCGTAATTCATATTCACAAGGCACCACAGGCACCAAATCAACAAAATGAAATTTATGCATTTGTTGAAAGAGGCATGAAGAAGATGATGATGGTGTAAAAACAGGAGAGAGAGGAAGGTATCAGTACAACTTTCCCTTTTACCCTCCCCCAGTTTCTTTCTCATTGGCCTCATTGAATTTGTCAAAGCCAATGAATAGGGAGTTCTTCCTTGCTCTTGCTTCAACGTTACATGACCTAGTTGAAGGCATCAATCACCACCTTGGCTCCTACCCGAATGCCTTGCCCTCATTTGTCGTTCATTCTCTCGCACTCGCTCCTCTCTCTTATATTGTTTCACTCCAAGTCCCCTATTCGGGATTTAGCTGCCTTAACAAGATTGCAAGAAGAGCGCCAACCTGGTTCCATCCAACTCTTTTTTATCAGTTACTGCATTTTTCATGCGATTAGGTTTAGCCTTCGACGTGTAGGAATGGTCTACATATGTTTGTCTGCTCGCTCTGGAAATTTGTTATACTCGTGTGATTCAACACCTTATGTGATTCTATATGATCTTCATGATTTTCTTGAAAACCCTCGCCAGGAGAGCAACATAGATTAGGACATGCTTCAATTTGTTCGATGCTATCAGGACAGATCTCACTTAATACAATTAGATATTGCAGGCTTAGGAATGTGCCTAAAAATGTGCATTGATGATTGAAGAAATGAACTTTTGCTTTCATTCTGTCTCCAATGCTATTTCTCATTTGAAGCATGATTTAGTACTTCTCGTAAATCCGGATTTACTAAATCCTTGAACCGGATTTACTAAATCCTGGATGGGTTCAAGTCGGAAATCTGTGTGGCAACGTATTTTGTTAAATTCCGTAAATCTGATAGAATTGTTTGGCAATTTCAACGGGGATTTAGTATGGCAGGGTGGAGCCAATTAGAAGCCTGCGAACTTAAATCCCAAGCTCTGTGAAGTTAAATTCATCAATTCATAAGATTTAGGATTTATGAGATTGACAGTTGAAATCATTAGAATCTAGATTTACGAAATCAAGGGATTTATTTTGCACAAAATGACTGTATGGCAGGATTCAGCTTACATCCTACATAAATCCGACATAAATCAATTGTTAGGCAGCCCCACAATGTCCAATATCCTCTTCACCTTCTTCTAGCCACAATATTTTCCTCTTCCTTTCTCTCTGTATCTCAAGCCTTGCATCTGTCGAAGCTTTCATAATCTCTTTTCTAAGAACTCTTTCTTTCCTCGATTTTTCATCTAGGCTGGGTTTTTGTTCTCTATAATTAAGCCTTGAAGGCTTCCATTGATTTCTTATGCATTATAATGTTACTAATTTATGCTTTTGGTGTAAATTCTTGATATGAAGAGTTTATTTACTTGGGCAATGGGCAACGTTTTGTAGAAGATGATATAGGGCATTAAAACAATAGATGATATAGAGCACCCTACGGTTTTTTTGTAAGAAATAGATGTATGTATTTTATGCCACTTTAATACCTAATATTGTATTATGAATCTTCCTTTAATTTAATTTGCTACATTTACCCGAATGACACATGCGTATCACATGAATTTTATTTTTTGAAGGATTTTTCTAGACAAAAAGTTATATTTTAGAACAAACAAGACGATTATAAATTACAGAGACCAAACCATCTCATGGAGAGCAAAATACATTACATGAAAGATACCATTCATTACATTCCAAAACTGATAATTCCCTCTAAGATCTACTAAAAAGAGAGAAAAAAAATTTAACAAAAACTAAAAAAATTAGAGGGCTAGTACTCCAATGATGCATAACAATTAACCACCCCCTCCATCATAATTTAGTCTCTTCAATGAAGGATAAGAGCCTCCTGATCCATCCCACTTGCTTCTGATGACATGACTCCTACAACTTCATTATTAGCAAAACAACCAGACTTAACCATAGGATTCTGATCATTCTTAGGCACCAAATTTAATACCAGAAGAGGCAACAATCTCAACAAATTTCGAATCAAAATAGACATCCAAAGATTGCCAAACTCTGTTCTAGTAACTTTAAGGAGCTGAAGCATTAGGCCACCACCCCAGGAGGAAACAAGCAAAGCCACATGATCAATGGACATCAACAATGCAAAGAAGGTGCCTTCTATCCCTTTAGGACAGAGCTGGGAACTCAGCACAAGGATTGGCATCCACTTCACACGACCGACCAGCTGCGAAATGGCCTCATTAATCACCATGAATATGTAATCCTGGATGCCGAGCTTGAGGTTCAGGCGAAGAACCAGCACGAGGTCTAGAAATCCAAGGATGCTTGTGAGGAGCTGAGTCCAAAATAGAAGGCAACGGTAGGAATAGTCCTTGAGTGAGTTTTGGTAGAGTAGGACACCGAGCAAAGATCCCACAGACCCAATGGAATAATTGAAACTGATGTTTTTCTGCGACATAAAAAACACCATCATTTTAACTTCGAACATAGGTAAGGTGGTATGTATGTAAAAGTTGAAGTTTTGGTGTTAGATATGTAAATACATAGGAATTGAGTGGCATGTTGGCAGATCTTCCTTATTTCTAACCTGGGAGAAGGATGGACCAGTGTTGCTATCTGTGTACCAGTAGAACATTCCCTCTTGGATGTTCAAACTGAGAGCCAGAGAAGCGAAGGTAAAGATGCATGGCTTCCACACCTCAGCGCACATCAATGTCTTCCACATTGTTTGATTGGCTTGCATCAGCTTCTGGTGGATCTAAACATGTAAATTCGAAATTATTGTTGGAGTAATTGGCATAGTACAAGTGTAGGAGATCAAAAGAGGGAAATTTACATCCATACCATACAATTCTTATGTAATTTCAAATCTAGCACCTAAAATTTGATATTTAGATTCATAGCTCTGTGGTATCATAAAGAAAAAGAGGTGTTTCATTTTTGAAAAACTTGTAATTGTGATTTTTTAATGTAATGTTAAAGATCGCGTCTCTCGTTAACGATCCGATTTAGAGTCGAGTTGGGGTCGGCTTGAATATGTTTAGTGCGGCTCGAAAGCCGCTTTGGCTTGTTATATTCGATTTTGGGTCAAGTCGGCTCAAAACTGAATCGAGCTCGATGCTGTTCGAAATTGAAACGAGTTGGCTCGGTGAGTTATTTAGATCTGTTTTAGCTTGGAATTGGCTTTTCTGGCTCAAAATTGAAACTAACTAGCTCTAATCGAGCTATTTGGATCCGTTCCTGCTCGAAATTTGCTCGCAACTCTTTATTTTCAATATTACTTAGCATTAAAATCTATACTTCAATTTTTACGGGCATACCGTATATGCATGAAAATATATTTTTCATTTTTTTTTTAATTTAAAATAGTGGTATTTTTTATGTGATATGAAAGATTAGGGTGGTATAAATGTAATAAGTAAAATTTACCTGTTAGATGAGTAAATTTATACGAATTGAGCGGTATGGTATGTATGTAAATAAAATGTTATTATATACTTTGGTTGCTCAAATGTTTTTATTATAAATCGGGCTGTCTCGATCGTCTTATGCTTCCAAGGAATTTAGTCTATCTACAGAAATTATTTGGCATAATTAATATAATATCGAAAATAATTTATGTTGACATTCTGTTATTCTTAAATCACAAGTTCCAGTTAGGGCTGTAAACGAGTCGAGCTTGAGCCTCAAGCTGAGCTCGTGTTCGGCTCGTTCGAAATTGTTCGTGTTCGGCTTGATTTAATTATTCGTTCGTGTTCGGCTCGAAATTGACTCGTTAACATTAAACTGAAAAAATAGATGTAAAGTGTTGGATTCAAACCTGAACCAAATGCAGGCAAAAGAAGAAGCATAACCACATTACCACACGAGCAGTTACATTTTAAACTTAGATATAAATATATATAATATATTATTATATAAATAATATGTGTAATATATT
>NW_018164492.1:470276-480258 GCF_001263595.1 Phalaenopsis equestris
AATATATAAAAAAAATATATATAAAAATTTAATATATATATATATATATATATATATATATATTTGTCATCATAAATGTAAAATGTAAAATTTGAGTGTTAGAATCAAGTGGTATGAACGTAAATCATCTATTTTTAAATTATTAATCATATTTATAATATTTATAATGTATTTGGAGGTAACCTGAGAGGTAATTGCATCCATGAGGAGGGCGATGATAGAGAAACCAAGCAGGCCTCCAATGGAAGAACTGAAGCCGCAGAGGCTCTGCATATCGGCCGCGAGGGAAGGGTGAGTAATACTGTTCTGCGCAATACAGGCGTCGATGGTCACATCAGCCATTGCTAACCCTGCATTTGCTGTAGTAAACAGCAGCAAGGCCAACATTGTGAACAGATCCTTCTTCCCCCATATTACCAGCATAGAAATCGCTCCCAAAAGACCTGAAAATTGAAAGAAAGGCAAAGGCTTTAGATAACCAGAGTTTGCAAAAATGCATCAAGGAAAATAAAAAATGAAACTTTGCAACAAAATGATCTCTAGCTTGCCTGCTAGAATCAAATATGGCCTTCTCCGATATCCTGCGACAGGGAGGATGTCAGTGAGGAGTCCCCAGAGGGGTTTAATGATCCAGGGAAGGGAAGTTATCCCCTGATAAACCTGTGATTCCGAAGGCTGGACCTCCTGAATGTCTTTCCAGTAATAATCCGAGGCGACCCGGCTGACGGCGCCGCCCAGCCCCTGGTTGATGCCGTTAACCACCACTATCCCGTAAATGAAGCTCCAATGCATCTCATTTGCCAGCGTTTTGAACCAATGGAAGGGATAACGAGGATCCCTGCATGACTCTCTGTCGTCATCATCGCCAACAAGTTTTTCCTCCAACATTGTTTCTTTGTTAGAAGGATTCATGTCTTTTTAGGCTCTGCTTGCAGAGAGGTTCTCTGGCTTACTTGTAGTGGACGTTCATGCTTGGAGAATTTGCGTGGAACTCTCTGAAGTTGTCTTCTTGCTGAAAAGCAACACTTTTTATATCTATGTATGTATCTATGTATTGTTTACCCTCTGGTGGGGAGTCGACTTAAAGTGGCTGGAAGTAGGGAGCAAACCAGAGCAAGAGAATTTAGTTAGCAAGTGGTTCAGGAAAAGCAAAGGGTGGAGGAAGTGGTCGAGTTATTTAACTTGATGTCAGTTCAACGTGAGATGGGGAGTAGGCTTGAGGTGCATGCCACTAGTGAATGGTCTTTGCTCCGGATCCGATCAATTAAAGGCCGGCTCAGGAACTGGTCCAGGTGGTTGCCGAGACCAAGTTCAAGCCACGCGAAGGTGCAACACCCTTTCTCTTGATCGTTGACGCCAGTCAAGCGGTTGTCCAAAAACTTGCTGGTGAGAGCTTACGTTCGTCTGAGATGAAACGAATGATTGGTATGATAACTTATTTTCCTTCGACTAAGTGAATTTATTCATTTTCTCTTTTTATGATATTTGATTATTCATGCAAATGAAACCGTGCATATCACCGGCTTCTCAGTATGGATGTGGACCAACCCTTCGCTCCAGAGGCGGTCGAGGGACCTTATGTTACAGCTCAAGGAACAAGTGCACCCAACCGTCTGTCTGGTCCTGAGGACGGTGAAGGGGAGACCAACGGTAGGTGGAGATCAGCGTCATCATTGGCTCGCCAGATGGATAAAATGGTGGACTCCTTCGACCGGGAAGTTAACCTGTAGAAGGATGTTGCTATATTAGACTTAAAGGAAGAGCTGGTGGTCCTTTATGTAGACATGGTGACCCTCTGGATGGAGGTGATGACTCTTTAGATGTAGCTGGTGGAAGTTCGGTCAACTAGTTTGATCTTCCGAGTCCAAGTAGATGAAGAGCGTAATAAAATTTATTTTTTTGTAAATTTTAAAAATTTCATATCATTTTATTTTCTCAATTTTTGCATCGATTTGATGTGATTCTCCAAAGATCGAGGTGCGGATTCGAGGCATTTCATCCCTTGGATACCCTATATATAAGGTTAAAGGGAAAACATGGCTTACACTTTCAGATTTTCTTTTCCTTCCATTCAATCATTTCTTGACTCCTCTTTGAGTTGGTTTTCTTTTAGCATTCCAATGGCCTCCAAATTTTCTCCACAATTATTTGACTCAATCTAAGTGACTGAAGGTCTACACTCACTTCATTCAACGTGAGTCTCTTGGAAAACACTTGTGCATATTACACAAGTGTAGTTAGTGATCAAGGTGGTAGAGCCAGAGATGAGGGCAACCAACTACCTGAGAGAAGATATGATCTTCTACTAAATAAGTTTTGGTGGGGACTCTGACTGTCATTCTGCCAAAAGATCTAATCGATACTCAATCATTACGGAGTTATCCCAGTGTAGATAAAACCAAGCTCGATCACGACAGTGATGACTTTTTGTCATTTAATTAGGACGGATGGAGATCTCATGGTCCCAAGAGTTGTTCTCCCATATTTTTCTATCAGAGTGGAGCTAGATGACAATGTTGCATTCAGCTCGACTCAAAAATTTCATTTGATCAATCTGAAAAATAAGATCAAGAATTGGAAGTTCTACTAGGACTAGGGAATCATCGCTAAGCCTACTAGAGGACCCTCAAAAAAGAAGAATGGAGTCACGTAGTAGGTCTATGGGCATGCTTCGATTGTCTTAGGTAAACATTTATCAGTCATTGAGTATATGGACATGCTGAAAGTGAACTGGCGTTGTACCCCTGCATTGTGAGCTGCTTCTAATGAGGTGGAGAATATGAGACAGATAGAAAAGTTTGAGCGCTGTCAAGGAAGGAACTAACGAAGAAGGAAGGTGGCGCTTACACATCAAGTTAAGAAGACGTTGAGGAAGAGGAGGAGGATGATTAGGAAGTAGGGATTGTCCCGGGTTCGAAACTAATTCATTTTGTATTTGAGACCGAAGTTTTCATTTAAAACACTATCACTTATGAATTTATTTTGATCAATTGAAAATCATTGGATTGTCCCGGGTTCGAAACTAATTCATTTTGTATTCGAGACCGAAGTTGTCATTTAAAACACTATCACTGATGAATTTATTTTGATCAATTGAAAATCATTCTTGATGAATTATGGGCTTTGAGGGATCGCCGCCCAAATGAGCCAACCCCAAGCATCCTTAGATCAAATGCTAAGGAATCCTCTGAGCTTCCGCTAACCTAGAGAGCTTCCCAACCATCTTCTTTGGACTTTATTCCACTTGTTGAAAGAGAAAAAGCTAGTCGGCCTTCTCCGAGGACTCTAGCTATACCGGTCAAACCAGCAAAAGTGGAAAGCCTAGAGTAAAGCTGGACTAAAGAGGAGCAGGGTCGATATTTGCTCCTGAGCATGGACCGACCACTTCTAAAGAAGAGCAACGTCAGATAAAGGGAAAGGCTATGACCGTAGATTCTGACTCCCTAAACCCTAAATCATCTTTGATGGAATATTGGCTTTGAGGGATTGCCGCCCCAATGAGCCAACCCAAAGCATCCTTGGATCAAATGCCGAGGAATCCTCTTAGCTTCCGTCAACCTAGGGAGCTTCCCAAACATCTTCTTTGGACTTTACTCCAGTTGTTGAAAGAGAGAAGGCTAGTTGGCTTTCTCTGAGGACTCTAGATATATCGGTCAAACTAGCAAAAGTGGAAAGCCTAGAGTAAAGCTAGACTAAAGAGGAGCAGGGTCAATATTTGCTCCGGAGCATGGACCAACCTTTTCTAAAGAAGACTAACATAAGATCCCAAACTCAGACTCGTATTTTGCTTTAATAATTATCCAGAGGGATTAGTTCCACCAAGTTCCAGGGACACAAAAGTATGCCTCGGCCATCGTTGAAGTGCTTTGGTTGGAGGGATATATAAATTATTTAATTACCTCTAACCTGTGGAATTATATCACACAACTGACCAATATCAGTTGCCCAGACTTGTTGTTACACATCACCTGTTTTCCAAGTATCTTGAAGTGAGAGATAGAGCCTTGAAAGCTGAGTCGAAGGCTGTTGGCACCATTTTTGGATGTTGAGCTATGAGATGATATTCCACTCTTCCAGGGTACCCCATGTCTTGCAAACATCCAGTCAAGTGCTATAGATTGCATCATACATCAATATGGATGTTTTGCTCCGATACACCCACACCCAATTTTTGGCATGCTCACGCTCAATTTTCAGCACTCTCGCACCCAAGTTCTTGGGTGCCCGTGCCCACCTTAGTCCAACACACCCTCACCGGTCTTGGGTCCGCACTAACAAACATAGAGCACGGGAAGCCTAGAGCAGCTTCTAGGGTGTGATGTGTTTTTTATGCTTAATTTCATTTACATTTATTATGTATTTTTGCATTTTAAAAAAAAATTATTTTCATGTTTATCTAGCAGGTATGACACTTGGAGAATATTAGAGTTGAAACAGGGTAAAAAAGAGGCAAACAGGAGCAAATGAGGGTGCTGTCAGCAGGGTGGTGCCTAGGCGCCAGTCTCTGCCCAGAAAATAAAGAAGATGGTGCCTAGGCACTGCAGATTGGTGCCTAGGCGACGAAACTGTTCAGGGGTGGTCGCTATATGCCCCAAGGAGTTATTTGACGGATCGAGAGGTTTAGAAAAACACTTTTTGGCATTTATGAGTCCTAGAATTCTCCAGGAAGGCAGAAAGGTCGTAGATAGGAGTAAGAAATGTAAATTTTTACCTTTTCTAGAGAGATTTGTGAGGAGATTTTGCGAGATATCTGTCAGGGATGGTATTAGTATTGCATGAAACAATATGAGAGTTTGTTGGTGGGATTTTCATCTTTCATTTAGAGGAAAAAAACTAAGTATTATGCTCTTAATTATCTTGTACTTGTTGTAAACACTTATCTAATGGATTTGTTTTGATCTAATGAAACTTTCTATTGTGTGTGACACTCATTTTGTGAAGTAGAATTCTCATAAATTTCTTTTGCAATGAATTAGATGAATGTTTAGGATGTTGGATGCATGTTAGAATTAGTTTTTCATATCATAATGATGGTTCTTAATTTATGCTTCATTTACTAATCAATCTGGCCAATTGATATGTTAAAATTTATCGTAAACCAATAAGTTCTGAGAGGGTTATTGCTTTAACAACTAGAAGGAACCACATTGAATTTATGGGTGAAGGAAAAGTAGTCCTAAGATTCAATGCACTGTTAGGAGATATTTGTTGATGGGTGCAAATTGGTGTTTCTAGGGTGACATGCTAGATTTCTAACCAATTTGATCTAAGTCTTCGTACCTTAAATTTAATATTAAGCCAATTAGAGGGCTATTAGGAGAAGAAGACTCTAGGGTGACAGGCTAGATGTTTCACCGTGATGATCTAGTTATTTTAAGGAATTAACCCTAGGTTAACTGAGCTACGTCATACACTTAGAAAAAAGAAACTTAGATTTTTGCTCTTACTGTCATTAACCACATTAGTTTCTAAGCATCCAATTTCTACACATTATCTCGGTCGCCACAAGAGAAAGGTAGTTTTTACACCTCAAAATTCACCAAAATAATTTATCTAGTTAGGTTTAACTTTAGATTTAGGTTTCTATTTAGAAGTAGTTGTTAGAAAAATACCCTTAATCGACATTCCTGATAGTAGTAGACTAAAATTTATCTTAAGAGATTTCTTACCTCGCTTCCCTGTTGGATTGATAATCGGGACTCTATTAGAACTCTATATTACTTGAACGTTATGTATACTTGCAAAAAACCCCTAGTGTGTAAAGTATAAATCAAATTCTAAACTCTATAACATATTTTTTTGCACACTAGCTGCCTAAAGAAATTGGGTCAACTTTTTAACCAGGAAACTAAAAAACTACGTAACTGCGGATCGAGTCAGTGTGCTCTCCCTGACGCACCTTTGCCCAAGCTTTGGAACACCTGCTCCTGTCTTAGGTCAAACGCACCCGCACTGGACCAATAGTGGGTCCATGCTTACAAACCAGGATCATGGGAAGTGTGGCACCTGAGGTTGGGAGCATCCTTGCTCTGTGTCGGGCGTACTCACGCCCCATCACAACCTTGAAGCAAGTATCCCATCAGTTCTGGTTTGAGTGAGCCCCCACAACAACTTTGGCGGTCATTTTAGACATTTGGGTGGCTTTGAGTGCTCCCCATTGCGGCCACTTGTGTTTGCAAAGCTATGCATGCATAATACTTGAGAAAAATCACATCTTTCATGGAGGAAAAGTCATTTTTGACCCTGAGACCAAGTGATCAAAGAAGGGGGCTAAGCTTGTTTTCAAGGGGAGATCATTTTTGGCTGTTATAGGGAGGTAGCATTGTAGAGGTGTTTTCTTCCAAAATAAAGCAATGATTCTTGCTACTGGAGTCCACACTTCCTTTCTTGGAGAAGCAATACTTGAGGGACGAACAATAGCTCTAGATTTTCTTCATCTTCCTTTCCTCTCTCACGGGTTTTCCTCTCCTTTCCTCAATCTCTTATTCACTTCCAATTCTGTTTCTTGAGAGAAGAGTGAAATTGTGAGGTTTCTCTTAAAGATTTTAGATTTTTTGTGCAAAGGAAAGCTTCATCCCTACAATTGGCGTGGAAGGAGCTTGGAGTAGGACAAGAGAATGCTTCTCCAACCATTCAGGAGGTAAGAATTCGTAAATCTCTTGTTCTCCTCTTCTAGCAACCCTTCCTAGGTTTGGTGTTAGAGATATTAAGATTAGGTTCTATGTTAGTAAAAGACCCATAGGTTAGGCTGCTTGTTTTGTTGTAATCCCCAACGAATCAACAAGCAAAATCTTCAAACCTTAGCTCCAAAATCCTATATAGTTGAGACTGTAGAAATCTTGCGGTTGTGGCGACTTCACCCTTTTGATGGAAGAGGTGAAGTCCTTAAAATCTAGAGAATGAAGAAGTTCATTCCTTCATTCCCTAGGTTATGAAAACCCTCATATGAAAAAGACTTCCTTTCATGAAATTTTTTCTACAAGCAAGGACTTTCCATGGATTAGCTAAGCAATCAGAGATAAACCTCTTATCGCTTCATGTGGATAAGATGTTTTGACACACCTCTCAATCAACAACCACATATTCCTTCTATTTTGATTAAATGAGTCAAATTCATTGTCAGATTTGATTGGACCTCATGTTTGCATGTGATCGCATCCATGTCGTGTGAATTGCATGAATTCTAGTATGTGCATTAAAATATTGATTTTTTGCTTCTGTTGTCCATCAACCACCTACATCGGCTTGATAGACTAACTTTCGGTCGACCTGATCGATTGGACACTACCAACCCAATCAATAGATTGATCAACCCAATCAATTGGCCACTATCGACCTGATAGATCAATCAACCATCTTCCATCAGCTCGATCAATTCATTGTCACTGACTCGATCGATTCATTACCGCAGGCCCGATCGATCGACCAACCACCTTTCTTTTGACCCGATTAATCGGCAAACCCGATTAATCGGCCACTACTGGTTTGATCTATCGATTAACTACCTTTTGATTGACCAAATCGATAGGCTGCCATTGACCTAATTGATTGGTCATCTTTGGTCAACCCAATCAATTGGCTGTCACCGGCCCGATCAATTGATCGACTACCTTTCAGCCGAGCACACGGACACCGGCCTAATCGATCGACCAACCATCTTTCATCGTCCTGATCGATTGACTACCATCTGCCTAATCGATTGATTGGCCACCTTTCGGTTGACTTGATTGATTGGTAGCCACCAGTCATATTGATCAATCAACCATCTTTCATTTACCTAATTGATAGGCTGCCTCTGACCTGATCAATTGATTGACCCTTTTTCCATTGATTGGTCGCATTGGTCCGATCGATCATCTCACTTGATTGACTCATTTTTTCATGTGTTTTTGAGTTTCCTATCCTAGCACATCCATCTTTACTCTTTCACTCTTACACCCTTGCATGTTTTCCCGCATAACATCTTGTATGTTTATGTCTTGCTTATTTCAGGTATGCATAAGTGCTTATGTCCTCACACACTTGTTTCAAATACTCAAATACCCTGTGATGGGGTGGGGGTGTGCTAGGGGTGGTCCATGATGAGAATTACACTACCTGACTCTCTACGACATGACTTAGGAAAGCCATAGGTACGACACACTATGTCACTCAGCATATGTCAAGCACCTTAACCCATGAACCTACCTTGTGCACATTGTTTGTACACATGTACACTTATCATCATGTCACTTGGCACGGACCAGGCTTCCTAGCCTTTGAAGCCTCCTAGTGCTTGATGTAGTTCCACTCAGGTACACAACTCTCACTTATCCAGGGTCACACAACTTAGTCTATAGACCCTTCTGGAGCACGAGTCACAATACCCATCATCCGCGGCAACACCCAGTATTGCCATGAGTCACAATACCTTGTGCACATTGTTTATACACAAGATCGGCTAGATTGCTCTGACTATTGTAAAATTCCAAAGATGAAACTTTGAACTTCTCTTGAGGCTCAATATCAGTGATCTGCCTAGAGAATACATTCTCCAATTGACAGTAAATCTCTATTCGCCCAAATCATGGTCTGACCCTCGATATAAACCCAACATTATCTTGATACTAGGATTCTTCCATTAAGGTGTTTAGTGATTTTGGGGTTCAAGTTCTACTCAAGGGCTAGGTTCTTGAGGAGCTTACACTCTTTCGTATCTCTTTCCTATGTAGCACACAGGTCAAATCTACCATTTGACTCTCCATTTGGTCTCAAAGTTTCTAAATTTGGTGTTGCAAAAATTCTCTTACAAACTCCTTATTTGATGTTTCTCTCTTCTTGTTGATGACATGAATTCTCTTACAAACTCCTTATTTGATGTTTCTCTCAAATAAGTTCCTTCTCCGTCGTGTGCTCATCTTCTTGTTGATGACATGATTCCATGCTCACTGCTTCTTATAGGATGTTGAATCCAATTATATCCCGTAGATCACACCTAAGGTATAAATCATTAAACATATGAGAGAAACATAAAGGGAGAGATTAAGAGAGGAATTATGAGTATAATAACACAAGTTTTGAGAGAGTAAATTTTGTAGTCTTTTATTGCAGAATAACTCCCTACTTGTTGGTCCTAGTATAAAATTACATATTAGTCCCTATTTTAATAGGGGCATTACAAGTTATTATGATACCCTCTCACATTCATAATTGACTCTGACACCTTTCATATATGTAAGTAATATAAACACCTTTTAGCATTCATAATTATCTGAAGAGGGGCACTTAATGATCTTTTCCCATATCATTTAACTAAAACCTTTGGTTGACTATCATATACTCGGTCGGTTAAAAGGTCACCTGTCAACTTTCTCGAGGGATTCCTAAGTACAATCCCTCCTATCTTAAAGGTGAACTTAGACAGTTGTAACCTAACAGGTAGCTCTCCTTGGACAAGGGGCCTTCTTCAAAGAATTATCAAGGTATTCCACGAGGTGCCCTTTAGCAATTTTTATAAGAATTTTGGGTCAGTTAAGAGAGCTAGATACAAATGATTATCCTTCGAACTAGGTGTCACTTATTCTTTCATCTAGTTGTGCTTTCGTTCGGTCTACTCATAGTTCAAATTAAAGGAAATGACACTTGACCTTTTCATCTTTTGATTATCCCGATGTAGTCCATCCTCCAATGTAAATAAGAGAAATCCTCTGAATTTTCTTATGATTCTTGCGGTCATATTTTTTATGTATGTATGTATGTGTGTGTGTATGTATACATACATATATATAAAAGATCATCATTCAATCTTTTTGAATTATTACGACTTAAAATAATGAAGTGGCACCTATATTTCTTTCCAAGAAGGCTTTTTTTGGGCATTTACGATAATATCCCGATAGTGAATAATAATTTAAAATATGCATCGCCTATAACATCAATATATGCAAAGCATGTATGTGTGTGTGTATGTATACATACATACATATATATATATATATATATA
>NW_018164492.1:480337-484949 GCF_001263595.1 Phalaenopsis equestris
ACATATATATATATATATATATATATATATATATATAATCATCTTTCAATGTTTTGAATTATTACAATTTAAAATAATGAAGTGGCACCTATATTTCTTTCCAAGAAGGATTTTTTAGAGCATTTACACAGTGAATAACAATTTAAAATATGCATCTCCTTTAACATCAATGTATGCAAAGTAAATACAAATATATATATATATATATATAAGTTAATATTTCTATGTTTTTGAATTATTACGATTTAAAATAATGAAGTTGCACTTATATTTCTTTCCAAGAAGGTTTTTTTGGGGTATTTACTATAATATCCCGACAATGAATAATAATTTAAAATATGCATCTCCTATAACATCAATATATGCAAAGTAAATATTAAAATAGATCAATGTGACTTATTCTCAAAAAATCTGATCAATACTAAAATCATTCAATAATAGACTTTCCTTGCATGAAAGCAATACATGCATGTACATATAATAGTAAGCATGAAGCACAATGGTCTATCATAAAATTTACTTATGTGGTTAGTAATACCATATGAATGATATGTACTCAACTTTATCATAAAATTCATACATGGTAAGAAAAAATGATTACTTGTAAGCAAAGTTTTATAAGTAGTGTGAATTTACTATGTTATGCTAGGAGCATATGACATACTGCTTTAAACTAATTGGTTATTATTATATTCATATATTGGAGATCATATATCTTATGTTCGTACTATTAATTTTTATTCATTGATTCTTTCAAGTAGAATCTTAAGATGCATATAAATCATAATTATGTAATTATTTTAGTTAATATACCAATGTAAGAAAGTTGTGACTTAACATTAATTCCATCATATAAAACACAATATCATTCCATTACATTCAAGTTTCATTTGATTTAGTATTAGAATTATAAATACATATGATTGATAATATTTTTATTTATTAAATATCCTTTTCATTCATATAAGTTAAATTAAAATTATGATCTTGGTTCTAAGCATCATGCCATGGGTAACTATTTCAATACCACCTCTAAAAAGGCAGGTCAAGCATATCATTGTCCATTGAATACATAATATACACATGTTTATGTCATTATTATCTTAACAAAGTTAAGAGAGCTTGCTTGTATGTCCCCTCTTTTAATCATTTAAGATACATTTATTAACTTAGCCTCACATATGCCATTTCCACATCCTCTTTAACAAGAGAAGTCTCCCACCAATGGATACACCCATAGATTTACTTTTATATACATGAAATACAAAAACATAGATGATTTGAATGTCTAAGGAAACCATTCATCAGTACATATAATTACTTACAATTTCATGGTTTTTTTCTTTTATATTTTCCATAAAAAAGTATTATGTTATTTTTAATATACAAGTGATATAACATGGTAATGATGTATTGAATTAAGAAAATTCATCACTCGTACATCATAAATCTCAAAATCATTTAATAGTTACAGAGAATTTTTCATACCATGGTGTGTAACAAATCATTGTACAACATGTAGTATCAAAAAAAAAATTAATTTTTTTTATGAAAAACACATTATAATCAATGCGGAGACTATCACATACACATGGAAATAAAACACTTCATTAATTGTTTTATACATTAAAATGAAAATGAGAGGAAAATAATAGTTCATAAAGTGGAGTAAAAATATTATACCTCCAATTTATTGAGTAACATTCAATTACTTCAATGACATAAATCACAAAAAAAATACATCATTATCTTGCCATTTTTTCTCCTATCATTCTGCACCTCAATGGAAAACTTCTCCTCCTAAAAAAATGCTAAAAGTAAGATCAAATTGTGAAGTTCTTCTTGATTTAACCTTTTTAAACCCTAAAATAATGATATTATGAAACTTTGCTTCTTCTTATTGTTATGCTTAAAAAAAAACGGTTATACACATGTTTTTCACCAAAATCACAAATTTGGACATCATGCAAGCCATTAAGTGTGACAGTGAAGATTTTTTGATATGGTAGCCAAGAAAAGCTAATTTACGTTAATTAACCTTTAAGCTATTTTTCATTAAGCATAAAGTAAGGTCACCATAATATTTTTTTCTAAATAAAACTCACATAAACTAATTCCAACATAAAGAAAACGATTAAATTCTCTAAGGGTAGAAAAGATAATTGATTATGAAACAAAGTTAAAAACAATTAAAAAATTCTTAATTTTTAAAATAATAAAAATATTATTTACACTACCCAGATAATAAAAATTTTAGTATAAATAATTAAAGCTAGGACATATGGTATACACAATTGAAGCTGCGTAGATGTAGTATACCATGATAAACTCCTTCTGCATTTGTTTTTCAAAGGAAATTAGTCAGAGCAAAGCAATCTTTACACCCTTCAACCTTAATCCAGTTGATCCACTCTTACTAGTTGAGTATTTAGGATTTTATGTTCAACAAAATTTATATGTAGATATTGTTATTGCTTAGCTCTTTAGGATGTAAGTGTTTTGTAGTGCCCTGATCAAATTGGATGTTACTAAGCCTTGAATAGTGAGGTTTTTGTTAGCTTATCTTACCATAAATATTGATAAAAAGATTATATTGATAATTACACCTTCATATTGTATCACCTACGTTCATCACTCTGATTTCTTTAAAGCCCACTTAAACTTAAAAAAATTCATCTATTATTGATCCTTATAACTATAAACACGAGGAGCATGTTGAATATAAAAATCACACTTATAATATAAAAAGAATACCTTCGTTTTCTCTATTTCAGCATGCTCACAAAAGTTGAAACAAACTCTTAAGGATATTTTAAAGTTAGAGCCTTCAAAATTTACCATTATGAGTAAGTCATCTGAAAAGTAATATATATATTTTTTTCATCCAAAATCATTGTTACATATCTTCGGCAAGAGTAAGTTCTTTATCTTATTACTTTTATTAATGATGCAAGTGTCATTGAGTTTGAAGAACATTTTTTTTTTATTTTTACAATACTTATTTTATTGTTGAAGCTCAAATATATAAAGGATTTCAAAACCTATCTTCTGAGAGGGGTAGATATAAGAAAAAAAATGTATCATCATTTTTTAAAAATCACTAGGATTCAAGTGCTCAAATGAGTTATTATCTTGGTTCCTTTCTTATATGGGTTGGTTTTTCTATTTTTTTTCATGATGATATCCTCATTTTGTATTTTTACATACATTATGATCTAACAATTCACTTTAATTATCACTTGTGTTGCTTTTTATTATCAAGTTATAATATTTAACTTATAGGCAAAATAAAGTTAAGGGATATAACACTAAGAAATGGTCAATTAAAAAATGTCATAAATGATAGAGTCAAGATCAATTTTAAGAGATGATGGACAACAACAAGTCATATGGAAAGGCACTCTTAACTATAGAGAAGGAGAGGCATTGAGAGTAGTTCAACATGGTCATTTCAAAATTCAATTTATTTCAGAAAACAATGTCATAATATATATACTTGATTTTTTTTTGTGATAAGAAAATTGTTATGCTTCACCATAGTACAATGAGATCCTTATTTGTCATAATTAAGAGGTGACATTATAATATCATATGATTCATATAATAATATAATCACATGTTAAATTACTCAGGGCTTTCAATAATGATTATCTAAAGATCTACTAGGACTGCAACTCCAAATGAGTTTCACTTTGTTAGTGGTAAATGATTATACAACAAAAGCATTAATCAAAATGACATGTTAAAATCTAATGACAAATAAAGAAGATAATATGTCAAAGCACACTCAAATCCATTGCCTTTGTCACTCATCATGAATTATGCTACAAAAATTAAATGATTTCAATTTTATTTAATCATTTAGAAAATATCAATCAAAATATGTAATTTAATCCAATTATTTTGTTTATCACAATGACAGTTTGATGGGAGAACTTTGATGCATGTGTTGTTCAAGAGGACACAACATAGAAAGAGACTCATAAAATTATTGATTCCCGCTCGCACACATTGATAATGTGTGCCCTATATTTCATAAATGTGGAAGTTTTTAAATTTTATAAAGCTTATGTGCTTGTTTTTTCGGATTAATATGCAGAGTCATGTATAAGAGTATTAAATATTGATCTGACATGCCAATTCGACTCAACCTCAATTTGAAAAATTTGAATTGTGGTTGACCCGATTAATTCTTTTGTCAGTCTGGTGTCCAAAAATCCCAACATGTTTAATTTTTTAGGTTGGGTTTAGATTGATTCGCCAACCCTAAATTGGCTCGAATTTTACTCAAATAACGGTTATTTATTTGATGTTTCCATGGAAAAATATTCAATATTTGTGTCCTCCAATTCTTTCAAATAATTAAAAAAAAAATTAATTCAGTTAGTTATAATCCATTAGCTATACATAGGGCTTTCGAATCTTATGTTAATATTAAATACAAAATTAATTAGAAAATAATTTTTAATTAAAATAAAAAATTAATATTATTTCAAAGACTACAAAAATAAGGTCATTCCCCAAATTCAAATGATATTGTTACTCCCTATTTTTGAAATCTACTAACTGAAAATAAAATGCAAAATTTTAATGTACTGAATTGATATATATA
>NW_018164492.1:485049-494964 GCF_001263595.1 Phalaenopsis equestris
ATAAAAGCTCTGGTGTGTTTGATTTGATACATTCTAATGTATGTGAATTTTGTCCTACCAGTTCTTTGAATGTTTATCATTATTTTGTTACGTTTATTGATTGATTTTCTCGTGTTACCGAGATATAATTAATGAAGCAAAAGAGTGAGGTGATTTCTTGCTTTAAAGATTTCCACAAGGCAATCTAGACCTAGTATGGGACAATTGTGAAGGCACTGAGATCTATAATGAAACTATATCAACAAAGCATTTTGGGGCTACCTGTCAGCTCAAGGGATACAATACCAAACTATATTCTCATACACATCAACAGAGAATGAAGTAATAGAGAGGAAGAATCTAGCATATTTTAGAGATAGCCTCAAGCATGATGATGACAGTGAACGTCTCACATCACTTATGAGGGGCAAACAGTATTGATAGTCGTTCAATTGATTAACAAGATGCCCTCAAAAGTGTTGGAGTGGAAGTTGTCGTGTCAGATGTTCCATTAAAGGTATTTAGATCTGTATACTTTGTGAAAGACAGCAGGCCAACAGTGGGGAAGTTGAATCTCAGAGCTATAAATTGTGTTTGTGGGTTATTCTGCTACTCATAAGGGTTAAGTCTGTTGAAGCCCGATTGAGAAGAGACTCTTTGTGAGTATGGATGTATCATTTAAAGAGTTTAAATCATACTACACTCTGGAGATAAATTCACCCTTCAGTGACTCAACAGCACTTGAGATATGAGGTAAGAGAGAGTGAGTAGTAGTGGTGATAGAGTGTTGCAAGTTGGAGCAATGTCATGTCCTGAGATGTGGGTGGTTCGTAGATCTAAGGGGATGGTCTTATCTTAGAGAAAGTATGTACTAGATCTCCTCACAGAAACATGTATGCGGGGGTGCAAAACTGCAGTTTATCCAATTGATCAGAAGAGCAAGCTGAGTGCAGAGGCAGGAGAACATGTTGATCGTGAGAGGTACTAGAGACTGATGGGACACCTAATTTATCTGTGCCACACTCGACCCGACATCTCTTTTGCAGTAAGTGTGGTGAGTCGCTTCATGCATGATGCAAGGAAGGGTCATATCGGTGCAGTGTATCAGATCCTGAGATGCTTGAAGGGTGCACCGGGAGAAGGGTTGATCTTTTGGAAGAATAGACATGTAGACATTAAAAGCTCACAGTGTCCTTTCGACGACATAAATGTCACACTGTCATACTTGTTGTATATGTAGATGATACAATTATCATCAGTGATAATGAGATAGAGATTGCTCATTTAAAGAGAAGACTGAGGAATCAATTCGAGGTAAAATATTTGGGACAACTCAGAGATACTTTCTTGTGATTAAAGTGGTTCGTAGATCTAAGGGGATGGTCTTATCTTAGAGAAAGTATGTACTAGATCTCCTCACAGAAACATGTATGCGGGGGTGCAAAACTGCAGTTTATCCAATTGATCAGAAGAGCAAGCTGAGTGCAGAGGCAGGAGAACATGTTGATCGTGAGAGGTACTAGAGACTGATGGGACACCTAATTTATCTGTGCCACACTCGACCCGACATCTCTTTTGCAGTAAGTGTGGTGAGTCGCTTCATGCATGATGCAAGGAAGGGTCATATCGGTGCAGTGTATCAGATCCTGAGATGCTTGAAGGGTGCACCGGGAGAAGGGTTGATCTTTTGGAAGAATAGACATGTAGACATTAAAAGCTCACAGTGTCCTTTCGACGACATAAATGTCACACTGTCATACTTGTTGTATATGTAGATGATACAATTATCATCAGTGATAATGAGATAGAGATTGCTCATTTAAAGAGAAGACTGAGGAATCAATTCGAGGTAAAATATTTGGGACAACTCAGAGATACTTTCTTGTGATTAAAGTGGTTCGTAGATCTAAGGGGATGGTCTTATCTTAGAGAAAGTATGTACTAGATCTCCTCACAGAAACATGTATGCGGGGGTGCAAAACTGCAGTTTATCCAATTGATCAGAAGAGCAAGCTGAGTGCAGAGGCAGGAGAACATGTTGATCGTGAGAGGTACTAGAGACTGATGGGACACCTAATTTATCTGTGCCACACTCGACCCGACATCTCTTTTGCAGTAAGTGTGGTGAGTCGCTTCATGCATGATGCAAGGAAGGGTCATATCGGTGCAGTGTATCAGATCCTGAGATGCTTGAAGAGTGCACCGGGAGAAGGGTTGATCTTTTGGAAGAATAGACATGTAGACATTAAAAGCTCACAGTGTCCTTTCGACGACATAAATGTCACACTGTCATACTTGTTGTATATGTAGATGATACAATTATCATCAGTGATAATGAGATAGAGATTGCTCATTTAAAGAGAAGACTGAGGAATCAATTAGAGGTAAAATATCTGGGACAACTCAGAGATACTTTCTTGTGATTAAAGTGGTCCGTGGATCTAAGGGGATGGTCTTATCTTAGAGAAAGTATGTACTAGATCTCCTCATAGAAACATGCATGCGGGGGTGCAAAATTGCAGTCTATCCAATTGATCAGAAGAACAAGCTGAGTACAGAGACAGAAGAACATTTTGATCGTGAGAGGTATCAGAGACTGGTGGACCACTAATTTATCTGTGCCACACTCGACCCAACATCTCTTTTGCAGTAAGTGTGGTGAGTCGCTTCATGCATGATGCAAAGAAGGGTCATATCGGTGCAGTCTATCAGATCCTGAAATACTTGAAGAGTGCACCAGGAGAAGGGTTGATCTTTTGGAAGAATAGACATGTAGACATTAAAAGCTCACAGTGTCCTTTCGACGACATAAATGTCACACTGTCATACTTGTTGTATATGTAGATGATACAATTATCATCAGTGATAATGAGATAGAGATTGCTCATTTAAAGAGAAGACTGAGGAATCAATTCGAGGTAAAATATTTGGGACAACTCAGAGATACTTTCTTGTGATTAAAGTGGTCCGTGGATCTAAGGGGATGGTCTTATCTTAGAGAAAGTATGTACTAGATCTCCTCACAGAAACATGTATGTGGGGGTGCAAAACTGCAGTCTATTCAGTTGATCAGAAGGGCAAGCTGAGTGCAGAGGCAGGAGAACATGTTGATCGTGAGAGGTACTAGAGACTGATGGGACACCTAATTTATCTGTGCCACACTCGACCCGACATCTCTTTTGCAGTAAGTGTGGTGAGTCGCTTCATGCATGATGCAAGGAAGGGTCATATCGGTGCAATGTATCAGACCCAAAGTTACTTGAAGAGTGCACCAAGAGAATGGTTGATCTTTTGGAAGAATAGACTTGTAGACATTAAAAGCTCATAGTGTCCTTTCGACGACATAAATATCACACTGCCATACTTGTTGTATATGTAGATGACACAATTGTCATCAGTGATAATGAGTTAGAGATTGCTCATTTAAAGAGAAGACTGAGGAATCAATTAGAGGTAAAATATCTGGGACAACTCAGAGATACTTTCTTGTGATTAAAGTGGTTCGTAGATCTAAGGGGATGGTCTTATCTTAGAGAAAGTATGTACTAGATCTCCTCACAGAAACATGTATGTGGGGGTGCAAAACTGCAGTCTATTCAGTTGATCAGAAGGGCAAGCTGAGTGCAGAGGTAGGAGAACATGTTGATCATGAGAGGTACCAGAGATTGGTGAGACACCTAATTTATCTGTGCCACACTCAACTCGACATCTCTTTTGCAGTAAGTGTGGTGAGCCGCTTCATGCATGATGCAAGGAAGGGTTATATCGATGTATGCGGGGGTGAAAAACTGCAGGCTATCCAATTGATCAGAAGAGCAAGCTAAGTGCAGAGGTAAGAGAAACATGTATGCGGGGGTGCAAAACTGCAGTCTATCCAATTGATCAGAAGAGCAAGCTGGCTTCATGCATGATGCAAGGAAGGGTCATATCGATGCAGTGTATGAGGGGGTGCAAAACTGCATTCTATCCAATTGATCAGAAGAGCAAGCTGAGTGCAGAGGCATGAGAGCTAGTTGACAGTCTATTCAATTGATCAGAAGAGCAAGCTGGCTTCATGCATGATGCAAAGAAGGGTCATATCGATGCAGTGTATGAGGGGGTGCAAAACTGCAGTCTATCCATTTGATCAGAAGAGCAAGTTGAGTGTAGAGGCAGGAGAAAAATGTATGCAGGGGTGCAAAACTGCAGTCTATCCAATTGATCAGAAAAGCAAGCTGAGTGCAGAGACAGAAGAACATGTTGATCGTGAGAGGTACTAGAGACTGGTGGGACACCTAATTTATCAGTATCACACTCTACCCGACATCTCTTTTGCAGTAAGTGTGGTGAGCCGCTTCATGCATGACGCAAGGAAGGGTCATATCGATGCAGTGTATTAGATCTTGAGATACCTGAAGAGTGCACCAGGGGAGGGGTTGATCTTTTGGAAGAATAGTCATGTAGACATTGAAGGCTTTTTTGACTATGGTTGGGCAAGTTGTGCAGATAACATGCGATCCACATTAGCATTGTAGGAGGGAACTTGGACTCTTGAAAGAGCAAGAAGCAGTCGATGCTAGCATGGTCAACAGTAGAGGTTGAGTACAAGGTCATAGCATTAGGGTTTGTTGAGAAGATGTTGCTGAGAGCCTTGCTGGTCGAACTCAAGGCGGACCAAGGAACTCAAATAAAGTTGTGGTGCGACAACAAGTCAGTAATCGACATTGCCAACAACCCGGTGCCACCCGATGCAACACGATAGAACCCTAAACCCGATGCAACACGATAGAACCACACACACGAAAAGCTGAATAACAGACTACTGGAGCTAATTCATCTAACTACTCGAGATCAAGTGGCTGACTGCATCACTAAAGGACTTAGTTTATTGGAGTTGTCTAGATTATGTGACAAGCATGGGCTTAACGGATATCTCTTGTCTATCTTGATGGGGAGTGTTGAGAGTTATGTGTAAAAATGATTATTTATGGATTAATTTGTAAAAAGTTGTAAACTATTTAAGTTTGTGTTATGAATTAAACAATTAGATTTTTTTGTTCAATTATTTCTATTGTAAGCTTCATGGTATTGGAAGAAGCAAATAAAAATCAACAGAAGTTGAAAAAAATGGATTTTCTCATAGGTTCATAGCTATGTATTCCTCCTACAAAAAATTAAAAAAATAAAACGCACACACATGCACACACAAATTAATAGGAAGACCCTTGTAGTTGATCAGGTGGATAGATTTCATGTTACATACAATTGTTTTCTATTGTAATCTTCATGGCATTGGAAGAAGCAAAGAATAATCAACAGAAATTAAAAAAAAAAGGATTTTGTTGTAGGTTCATAGCTATGCTTTGTTCCTACTACAAAAAATTAAAAAATTAAAAACACATACACGCACACACACACAAATAATGGGAAGACCTTAGCATTTGATCAGGTGGATAAATTCACGTTACATACAATTTTCTAGTGATAGATTGTATTATTGTGGCATTCAAAGTGATAAGATAGCTCTGGGGGTATACAAGTTTTGCAGCAATTGCATAAAATTAAGACATTTGGGGTCATTTTTATTTTTTATTTTATTTTGTTATTTTTTTAAATAAAGCATATTAGATTTTGAGTATTTTTAAAAGCAAGCTAATTTATTTTGTTTAATAAAAACTAAAAATATAAAAAGAAATGCAATAAATAACATATTTAAAAAAGTCAAAAACAAAAAAAAAACAAAGAAAAAAAAGTGATCCCAAACAAACCCCTAGTCCTTATTTGGGATCAATTTTGTTTTTTGTTCTTATTTTTCTTTTGTTTTTAAAAACATGTTGTTTAATATGTTTTTAACATGTTTTTATTTTTGTTTTTAAAAACAAATAAACATAGTTTTTGAGAAAACTCAAAATAACTTTTGGGTGTTTTGAGTATTTTATCAAACAACCATATATTAATCAAACATATCAAATTTGCTTTATTTCATATAAAAACTTGAACAAAATAAAATAAAAACCAAAAATAGAAATTAAAAAATAAAGTGATCCCAAATGGTCCCTTAGTGATTAACATTAGTGTGCAACAAGTGTACTTGGAGTGTCTCAAGTTAGGAGTTAATAGGGCTTGTCGGCTTGAAGTTTGGGAGCTTAAGGAGCTTGATTTGCAGAGGAGTCGTAAAGTAGTTATAAATTTGTTGTCTTATTATTGAGCCAATAGAGAGATTTGCCATGATTGAATCACTTATTTAGAAAAAAATAAGCAAAAAAAGTTAAGTTAATGATATTCAGTATAAAAGCAAATTATATATTTATTTATTTTTGGACAAAATCAGATTTAAAATTTTCAATAAATTTTCTTAGTTTTGATAAATCCAGGTTTAATTATAAACTTAATTAATTTTAAAATCACTCTATTTAAAAATTTAATGATATACAAAAGTTGTGATTGTAAAGGCATGTTGGTTGCTTTAGGTATGCAACCCATGTGCTTCTCAATTATTCACTTGGGAGAAAATAAAAAGAAAGTTTGATAATTAACGAATGACTTAGAAGGAAGAAAATTCATAATATACACTCTTACTAGATGCTTCTATATAAAAGCTAGATGTTTTGCATAATAAAGGGGTGCAGCTTAAGGTTGCATTTGAGGCGGCAATACGGCACAGGTAGTTTTGTCTGCATTCTAAAAAAGATGGAGCTTAAAACAGTGTCTTCCCACCAGACCTAGCTACTTATGGTGGCTGCTAGAAAGCTGCGGTCTAATATTTTTAAGAAAAAAAATTTATAATAGTCATCGCAGTTTTTTGAACAATAACTTTTTTTTCAACAGCTTCAATTTTTCAAACAGACCCTAAGATCAAACAGCCAAATCATATTTATTGTGTAGAGCAACATAACATTTTCTCCTTAATCCATCATAATCATTGATTTAATACAATAAGAGTGCTGCACCATGAATTGCAAATATAACTGTATTTTATCACAAATTTATCAGACCTTAAATTATATAAGCTTAATTCTTTTAGTAACCTTGGATTTAGTAGCAAATGTTAAAAACTCACCCTATTGTTGACTAACAGGAAGGGCAGGGGAGGCAAGACCGAAAACTAGCTATTGCTCGCCATATAAGGAAAAGAAGTGGCAGGTCTGAGTTCATTATAGCACAAAACTCCAAAGGAATATTTTACAGTTCAGACGAAAGCTTTTTGGGAACCATAACTTCAAATCTGATGGGATCGAAGTACCAAATATGGCACCAGGTTCATCCTTAACTCTTTACAACACTTCCAGCTGCACGAAACTCCTCTGCTTTGATGTGCAAGTTTTTAACTGAAATATTGGTTTCTGCAGGGAAGGAAGCTTGATTCCATGAAATCTCAATCTTATCTTATGGGCGTTGCTGAGTAAGAAAATTGCTTTTCAGTTGCAGCAAAATCTCATTTATTTGTTTAAAATTGGCTATAAATGTTTTGAAACAAAAATGGATTTTTAAGCTTTTCTTATTGTTGTGTTGGACGAAATTAGAAAGTCGTGTTTTTACGTGCGGAGTCCAATGAAATAAAACTATTTAGCGGTGACATAAAAAAAATAAAATAAAATCTGCCCGGTAACACAAGGGAATATTCTTCCTGTGTTATTTAAGTGTTATTATATTATGCATATGTTATTGTGTGTTATTCAAGTGTTATTGATGTGTTATTGTGTTATTATAATACCGAGAATATTCTCATAACAATAACACCTGAATAACACGGGGGGAATATTCACGTGTTACCGGGGTGATTTTTTTTTTTACCTCCATATGGCGTGGTTTCATTCTCATAACAATAACACCTGAATAACACGGGGGGAATATTCACGTGTTATCGGGTGATTTTTTTTGTACCTCCATGTGGCGTGATTTCATTGGACTGAGTTACGTGCGGAATCTTGATGCAATTTTTTGAGAGGCTTCTGTATTTTTTGTATTTCAACTGTCACAATAATTCTATTTTAGAAATTATTTTCTAATAGTTTTTTAAAATTTTTTGTGATGAAAATTGTCTTTTAAAAACGTGATGGCTATGAAAAAACTATTTTTTGACAAAAAAAAATTACAAATTACATCGTAGTTTTTTTTAAAAATATTTTTCTCTTCACAACTTTATATTCACTTTTACCGAAAACTATTTGTAGCCGTTGCAAATTAGACTGTTAAACCCTGCTAAAAGCATTTACTTTTGATGATGTCAATTTTACAAGTGAATACTAAATTATTAAAAAATTTTCCATAAATGATGATTTTATTATGTTTTGGCCGTCAAGAATTAATTATTTATTATATTTTTTTTTTACAATGAGGTGGGCATGGGCATTATCTTTACGTTGTGTTTGAGGAATTAGAGATGTAGTTTTTCATAATTAAATCATAATAAAATCTGCATCAGTAACAAGAAGAAGGAGGTGAATAGAACAATGAGATTGTTAGGAGATTGAGAGTGTTTGGGGTCACCTTAATGCTTGTACCTCCATAGGGCAAACTATATAACCAGCCAAGGTACCCCCATAGCACTTAAAATCAAAGAAAATTTACATACATATACACGGTTCTTATGTATTTACATATTTAATGCCAAAAGTTTGCAATTTACACCTATAACACTTTGGGGTCATAAACATATGCATGAAAATGTGTACTTCGCTTTTAAAAATATAGTGATAATGATATTTTTGATGTGATGATAAAAATTTTAGTGATATGCATCTAAATATGAATGTTTAAGTGTAAGATATGTAAGTTACATATGAGGTATTTATGTAAATGCCCCTAAAATCAAATGCAACAGATTGAGGGAACATTCAAATGCAGTTCTGTTTGGTGAACCTATATAAAATTCATAATGTATTTTTGCACAATCATTGTTTTTCTTTGTATTATTTTTTTCACTAGTGTTTGAATTATGTTTATCCTAACCCCAACATAAACAACAAAATGAGTCATATAATCCTCCCTTCATCAATTATATGATAATTGTTCGCTTGTCATGTTTATAATGCAGGTTCGTACCCACCATCACCACACTTGCAGGCAATTTCAGAAGAATGAGAGTGTACATACCCAAACAAAATCCAATACAAACTAAAACCACAAACAAAACAACACAGGTTGGCTTCCCTCTACAGCTAGTTTGAAGATCAATGTAGACAAAAACAACTGTTGGTTTTCTAATGTTTCATGAGCATTTCAGATTCAAGAAATCATTGGTCTTCCTAAATACTGGGAAGAGAAGAAAAACATAGCTGACCAACTATTCTCCAGGGTGCCATACTATAACAATGTAAGTATCATTAGGATAGTTAGCTTATGTACTAATAATTTTATAATTTTATTTCGAGGCATTTAGATGCATACCACCCAATCCCATGTATTTACATATCTAACACCTCTAAACTTTACTTTTTATATCTATACCACCCAAATCATTCATATCACACAAAAATTATTACTATTTAAACTTATGAAAACTGAAATACACCTTTTCATGCATGTGCAATGTGCATTTATGTAAAAATTGAAGTTTTGATGTTAAATAAATACATATGAATTGAATGATTTGGGTGTAAATCTACATTTTATTTTATTTTACTACTCTTTTTCCCTTGTAGATAACTAAGAGATATGAACTAGACTTCAGACAGGGAGCTGGAAAAACAGGTTCTCAGATTCAAACATCAGCTAAGAACTTTCAGCTGACGATGGAGGTAAATTTTAACAAAACTACTTCTGAGAAATTTCTTTCTATTTGAATTGAAAAATGAAAGCAATAAAGCCTGTTTTTTAATGAACTGAAGCACGGAAGGCAGACAATTCTGCAGCTAGGGAGAGTTGAAAAATCTAATTATATGATGGATTACAGGTAAATTGAAAGGGTTTGCCATTTCTTGTGTTTTAAAAGTGTTGAATGAGTTGCTATTAATG
>NW_018164492.1:495064-496288 GCF_001263595.1 Phalaenopsis equestris
GGTGCAAAACTGCAGTCTATCCAATTGATCAGAAGTGCAAGTTGAGTACAGAGACAGAAGAACATCTTGATCGTGAGAGGTATCAGAGACTGGTGGACCACCTAATTTATCTGTGCCACACTCGACCCGACATCTCTTTTGCAGTAAGTGTGGTGAGTCGCTTCATGCATGATGCAAGGAAGGGTCATATCGGTGCAGTGTATCAGATCCTGAGATGCTTGAAGAGTGCACCGGGAGAAGGGTTGATCTTTTGGAAGAATAGACATGTAGACATTAAAAGCTCACAGTGTCCTTTCGACGACATAAATGTCACACTGCCATACTTGTTGTATATGTAGATGATACAATTATCATCAGTGATAATGAGATAGAGATTGCTCATTTAAAGAGAAGACCGAGGAATCAATTCGAGGTAAAATATCTGGGACAACTCAGAGATACTTTCTTGTGATTAAAGTAGTCCGTGGATTTAAGGGGATGGTCTTATCTTAGAGAAAGTATGTACTAGATCTCCTCATAGAAACATGCATGCGGGGGTGCAAAATTGCAGTCTATCCAATTGATCAGAAGAGCAAGCTGAGTGCAGAGGCAGGAGAACATGTTGATCGTGAGAGGTACTAGAGACTGATGGGACACCTAATTTATCTGTGCCACACTCGACCCGACATCTCTTTTGCAGTAAGTGTGGTGAGTCGCTTCATGCATGATGCAAGGAAGGGTCATATCGGTGCAATGTATCAGACCCAAAGTTACTTGAAGAGTGCACCAGGAGAATGGTTGATCTTTTGGAAGAATAGGCATATAGACATTAAAAGCTCACATTGTCCTTTCGACGACATAAATGTCACACTGCCATACTTGTTGTATATGTAGATGACACAATTATCATCGGTGATAATGAGATAGAGATTGCTCATTTAAAGAGAAGACTGAGGAATCAATTAGAGGTAAAATATCTGGGACAACTCAGAGATACTTTCTTGTGATTAAAGTGGTCCGTGGATCTAAGGGGATGGTCTTATCTTAGAGAAAGTATGTACTAGATCTCCTCATAGAAACATGCATGCGGGGGTGCAAAATTGCAGTCTATTCAGTTGATCAGAAGGGCAAGCTGAGTGCAGAGGCAGGAGAACATGTTGATCATGAGAGGTACCAGAGATTCATAGACTGGTGAGACACCTAATTTATTTGTGCCACACTCAACTCGACATCTCTTTTGCAGTA
>NW_018164492.1:496617-509646 GCF_001263595.1 Phalaenopsis equestris
ACGGGCAAACCCCACGCCAAAAATAGCGCCGACAGTGTTATAGAGCTTTAAATGTTAAAAGACTGGCTATTATACAAAGAAAAGTTATGATGTTTTTAAAATATTAAATTAATTGTGTTTATTTCTTAAGGTGAGGTTGAATAGTATTGGTCACATGGTAAGATAAGAAGTTCCAATAGTGATTAAATTTCATGATCATTTGGAAGTGATAATTTGGAAGGTTTCATAGGAGTCTTTCATGACTAATAATGGCACCATTAGTAAGATATCAAATGTAAAAATCTTTTGTAAGATTGGTACAAGAAGGAAACTTTTTTATGTCATATATAACAAATTTCAATGAATTGGTAAGGTACTCATTTAATTTTATTAGTGTTCCATAAGATAAGTGCTATAGTTTTTTAGAAGGTTTAATGGATTGTTTTACTTTACACAATGATACCTTTTAGGATCAAATTTTTTTTTAATTGGTGGAAAGTACAAGACTTATTAATGATGACATGACTAATATACATCAAAACTGAATATTTTTTTAAAGATAACATTAGTAACAAGAAGTTTAGTTGTATGCTTGGAGAGTTAAGGAACTACAAGGCATGTACTTGATAAGAATATTTGGTTATACTCTATTAGTTGAACAATTCACCTAAAGAAGTGATATTTGGTGTACTCATTTTAATTATCCTAATTCTTGCACTAATGGCACATTAAGATCTTGCGAAATTTTAGAAAGATGCTAAGGCATCATTGATTTCTATATAAAGAATTGGATAAGAAAATTGAGGTAGGCAACTATTTATGTTTAAAAAAAAATCAAGTATTTCATAATTTTTTTTCCTTTCCATTTAATACCTAATGATCTTGTCCTTATATATTGATGACTTATTACGAGTATAAATTACATGAAAATAATATTTATTTTTCTTGAGTCTATAGAAAAAAATATTGTCTATTTTTTACCAAATAAAACATTTTTTTATGAAAATACTCAATTATAAAAGAACCAATTTTAAAAAGCCAATTACCTTATGAGATCACAATTGAATTAATGTTTTTTCATATTTGAGGTGATATATGTATGCCTCTGGTATACAATATTCATCCAATAGATATCTTTACAATAGATGTAGGATGGTGTTCTCTTGTTTGTGACAACAAATGGAGGTAAGCAAGAAGCCTTCGATGTGGTTTGGTGATTTAGTGTTAACTAGATTAGGTTTTTTTGTTCGTATGAGGTTTTTTTTTTAAACTTGTTAAAAGAGGGTTTAGGTATGAGTGTTTTAGTTGGCGGCCTAAAAGATGCAAGTTGGGGATCAATGGTTATGGAGTGGTGTAGGATGTTTTAGGGTTATGGAGGTGAAGAGGGAGGTAGCTAAGGGTTGAGGCATGCAAAAAGTGGAGGATGAAAAAATAAAAATGCAAGTAAAAATAATTATGACTCACCAGAAAAAATTGAAATAAAATTTGAGATACGATAATTCTTAAAAGGTTCAATCTAGCTAGTAAGCTACCTCCAAGTTTTCATCAACCAAGAGAAAATTCAATTCATTCAAAAATTAATTCATTTGCTTTATGATGAAAGGAGAGAAGATGATTGGATATGCCAAATATGAAAAAAGAGTGTATGCATTTAATCATTTGCAATCTTCTTGATTCTCCTAAGAGTTCTTGGCTAGAGTTGGTGAATGAAATTTCACATTGAATTAAATACCGTGTTTATTGTAAAAAAACTTGAGGCCCATATTAGCCAGAAATAAACCAATGAAGGACCAACTAAGCATGATGAGGATCCTTGCATTGAAATTGGTTAATGATGGTCTTAATCTTCAATCTTAATATAGTACTTATATAGCCTGTGATTTGATTACATGTGCTGGTCCCACATTGTTAAATTTTAAGAAAAAAATGTGAATTATAATGTCTATGACAAAACCTATTTTATTTTTTTTCAAGCTAGCTCATAAATGACATGTAATATATACATGTGACTTATTCCCTATCCAATTATTTTGAATTATTTTCCTTTATCTATAAGTTAGACAACAAATCATTCTAGGACCAGTAGACCTTAATGATTCAACCTAACAACAACAGCAGCAGCAGCAACAGCAACAACAACAACAACAACAACAACAACAACACGCTATGTACAAAAAGTGAACCAAAGCCAATCCAATTACCATCTACAACACCTTTCAACATTTACACAAATGAGAAATCATCTTCATCTCCCCCCACTTCAAACAAACACCAAATGAACCAGACAATCCTTGACAAACGAAATGCACATCATCTACCTAACAGCAATAACCGAGTTATACAAATGAAGCATCAGCCTCTTCTCAAAATCTCCCGATTTCAATCCTTCCTCCCTCCCTCTAGGAATTCTCCGATCCCAAATGTTTCCCATTCCAGCACCAGACCCACCCTTCTTCGCCGCCAATGCTCTGGAAAACAGGACCATCGCATCCGTGTAAGCATCCCTCAGCTTCTCCATCGCCATAACCGGAGGCGGAACCCTTAACCTCGCCAATTTCAGCACCGGCCGCACCACCACCATCTTCCATGATCTCCATCTCTTCTTACGGCCGCCGCCGAGCCTAATCACCCGCGAAGACCTCTTCTTCGTTTCTCCGTCGCCGATCCTCCGGTTTGCTCTCCGCCGCCAATACGAAGGCAAGCTCTTATGCACCTGAGAGCTCGAACGAAACTCCATTGATTGTTGCGGAGATGGTTGCTGCCGGTACAAACCCTAAACCCCACCCAAAGTCTATTTATACTAATTTGCAAATGGCCGGGATATCCCGTGGCCGTAGGGTTTAATTCGTATGCGGAGTGGCGGGTTAAAATTCGTGTCAGAAGAAGCGGCTAATATATTAATTCCAAATTATCATATTTTTCTTTAGTATAATAGGGATAAAATTGTGATCTTTGGGTGAGAATTTGAATTACGCATCCGGACTCCTGACGTAGAGATACATTCGGAGTTCAATGAAATGACGTCACGTGAAAGTGATCAAAAAAATAATAATAATCGTTTTAACACAGGAGAATATTCTTCCCTTGTTATTTTGCATTATTTATGTGTTATTGTAGTCTGGAAATATTCCTAGTGTTATAATAACATAATAACACACCAATATCATCACAATAACAATTGAATAACACATGAGGAATATTCTTCTATGTTATCCGGCCGGATCATAGAAAAACACACGTTTTCTTGAAGCCACGTGTCTGCATATCAGTGGACTCCGAACGCATCGCTACGTTAGGAGTCCTGATAGAATAATTTTACGGTTTCGTGTGGTCTTTATGTGATTACTACTTAATTTTTTGGGATAATATAGTTAAATTTAAAATTATTTCAACTGAGTTATTAAAAGGAAATATAACTAAGTTATTTGATGTTCATAAATGTCTAACAGTTTAATTATAATTTTCTTATAATTAATTGTATTTATCTTATAATTAAGTTTTATTATTTAATATTTTATTACTTTAGTTAAATCTAGGTATCATATGTGACGCATTAAATTAAATAAATTAGGCATTTAAATTTTATTCAAATAATTTTAAGCAATAGATATATGTTAATAATTTATTGTTAATCTTAAATAATAATAATAATGATGATAATCCGTAGACACGTGTGTTTTTTCTTGGGCCGAATTTACGAGTAAGCCACTCCCGTCCGGCACGTCAGAATAGTTGAAATAAAAGTGCCTAAATATGAAAGTAATTATATTTATTGTAATAAAATAATCATTATATTTTATACAAATAATTATTTAAAATTAATGATATATTTATTCAGAGTGTATTGAGGGGTTATATTCGCGTTATATCCCTTGTAATCTACCTGTACCTTCTAACAAGTTCTGCGCTTTTGTTTTCATATATTTATAGGTTACAGACATATTATAAGGAGGTTACAGGGATATAACGCGGACATAAACCGTCAATACCCTCCAAATAACATCTCTGACGTATACAGCGCTGCGTTTTCTCTGTGATCGGAGGCGGATTAGCTGTATTTAAGATTTATTATTAGTTAATACACCCTAAATATATCATAATATGTAATATTTTTTTGCCTGTTTGGGCGTAATTTCTAACGTACAACATCCAATATCATCACAATAACAATTGAATAACACATGAGGAATATTCTTCTATGTTATCCGGCCGGATCATAGAAAAACACACGTTTTCTTGAAGCCACGTGTCTGCATATCAGTGGACTCCGAACGCATCGCTACGTTAAGAGTCCTGATAGAATAATTTTCCGGTTTCGTGTGGTCTTTATGTGATTACTACTTAATTTTTTGGGATAATATAGTTAAATTTAAAATTATTTCAACTGAGTTATTAAAAGGATATATAACTAAGTTATTTGATGTTCATAAATGTCTAACAGTTTAATTATAATTTTCTTATAATTAATTGTATTTATCTTATAATTAAGTTTTATTATTTAATATTTTATTACTTTAGTTAAATCTAGGTATCATATGTGACGCATTAAATTAAATAAATTAGGCATTTAAATTTTATTCAAATAATTTTAAGCAATAGATATATGTTAATAACTTATTGTTAATCTTAAATAATAATAATAATGATGATAATCCGTAGACACGTGTGTTTTTTCTTGGGCCGAATTTACGAGTAAAAGTAAGCCACTCATCCAGCCCGTGCGGCACGCCAGAATAGTTGAATAAAAGTGCCTAAATATGAAAGTAAAATCTATTAATTGTAATAAAATAATCATTATATTTTACAGAAATGATTATTTAAAATTAATGATAGATTTATTTAGAGAGTATTGAAGGGTTATATCCGCGTTATACCCCCTATAACTTCTCTGTAACCGACCTGTACATTCTAGTAAGTTCTGCGCTTTTGTTTTCATATATTTGTAGATTACATGTAGATTATAAGGAGGTTACAGATGATATAACACAGACATAACCCGTCAATACCCTCTAAATAACATCTCTGACGTACGTCTTACATACACAAATTTTTCTCTGTGATTGGAGGCGGATTAGCTGTATTTAGGATTTATTATTAGTTAATACACCCTAAATATAACATAATATGTAATATTTTTCTTTGCCTGTTTGGGCGTAATTTCTAACGTACAACATGAATCCCATAATTGCTTCTAAATGTTAAGCTAGAGTTGACTGCTTGATTTGACCAACTAAGTACCCAAATAATACTAAACTAACTCCAAATATTTTATTTTACATTACACATATTATATATATAATATTATATTATATATATTTATATCTAAGTTTAAATTGTAACTGCTCTTGTGGTAATATAGTTATGCGTCTTGTTTTGCATATATTTGGTTCAGGTTCGAATCCAGCATTCTACATCTATTTTTTCAGTTTAATTTTAACGAGCTAATTTCGAGCCGAACACAAACACGAATATTTAAATCGAACCAAACACGAACACACTGTTCACGAGCCGATTTCGAACACGAACAATTTCAAAGGAGCCAAACAAGAGCCAAGCCCGAGCTCGCTCAAGTTCGGTTCATTTACAGCCCTACTTATAATACCTTAATTTCATAAACATATGCATGAAAATGTATATTTCACATTTAGAATGTTAGTGATGGAGGTATTTTTAAGATATTGTTAAAATAATTCTTAAATTTAATAATTTTAGCAAACTTAAAAGTAATTGTCAATATGCCAAGAATCATTACTTTTTATGAAAATTTAAATGTATATAAGCAATGGCTAACTGTTTTTTTCTCACAGTCCAGCGGTTTAGTTGGTTTCTACAGTGTGTTAAGAGGGGCTTTGGTCCTCCTTCCACTTCATTTTGCATCTATAGGAAGTCTGTGTATTTTGAGTCATATAATGTATATGAATTTCATGAATTATTTGGTTGTATTGACAATGATGGAGTGGTTGATTTTACAAGGGAGAGAAGTTTAAGATGTGTATGTAAGTGATTGGAGTCATCCCGGGTAAGTATCTAACTTTGAATTATCTCTGTTCACTTACTTTTACACACTTAAATATATTTTCTCCAACAAAATTACGGGTTTAAGTCCTTTCGTGAAGAGTGTTCTCAGATTTGTAGCAGGACTTCTTCTTTCATTTCTTTCCAGTGGTATCCGTGTCATTTAGACAGGTATAAATCCCACCTCTTGGAGCCCCACTTGTAGTCATAGGAGAGAGTTTCGTTTTGTTGACCTTTGGGCAACTGAGCTCCCTACGCACGACGCAATTCATAGATTGCTAACTAGAGATCTTTGGACGTGCTAGGTTGACTACCATCATGACCATATAGATTTAGGGTCCTAATAGTTTGGAATGATGGGTCTGTGGTACCCCAATACGACCACCTCTACTATTTGGAATTACTCTACACTTCCTTTGTTGAGCCCCTTCGAGCCCTATCGCTTCTTGGACTTCGTTGATATCATCTTGACGACTCTATTACTGATGAGTTATCGCCTGTTTTAGATACGGTGATTCACCCTCTGCTCTTATGGTCTAGTGAGCTCAGACGTATAGGGATATCCCAGTCAAGATGATTTTGGTTATTTCATAGGTTCTATTGCTGACGACCCACTACCCATTTAGGATGTGAGAGACTCACTCGTTGCCCCGTGTCTTAGTGAGAACTTTGAAGCATATTACATTCCTAGATGAAATAACCATCCTTTGCTAGCATATTTTCCATGTTCCTGATAATATACGAGAAACTCATTTTATCAAGAGTATTCCTAAGTATCTTCTAGGATGTAATTAACCAGAGTGATACATTCATCAGGGAAACTTTTGACCCTAGAACAAAAATGTTATTTTTGGTTCTCTGGTTATGAGTGGCTTATATAGAGATTCTCTTCGTGGATGTTGTGTTTCAAGGTACTTTGATCCGATCCTATTCAGACATATATTCTCGACCTATTATACGATAATTACCCATATATAAGTCTTCCATTAGTTTTTTTTTTAATTTTTGTGCTTATTTTTTATCGTATATCCTTTTTTTCAATTCCTCTCCTCATTGAATCATTGATTTGAATCATTGATATGATTCGAGAGGGAGATTTATTTGAATAAAGAAATTATATGACAACAGATAAATATTGTTTAGAGTTGCTTAACTTACTGATTAAAAGCTCACACTACAAAATTTGCATAACAATTTAAATTAAAACTAATCAAATTAGTAAAATTACAAATTTATCTTAAGTTAACATTTAAAAAAAAATCAATTAAACAAAATTATTGAAGTCTAAAAATTGACTTCAATAAGATAAGTGAAAAGTACATTAATAGATATATATTGAATTTGATGGTTTTGAAAGCAATTTAGGATTGTTTTGTTATTTTCACATAACATACAAAATTATCTTTTATTGCATTAGAAGCTTCAAAAAGAGCTATATATAATTCAAAAGTATTAAAATTTAAAATGAATTTCTTAATGGAACATAAATAACAAAACATTGCAAAAATTTATAAATAAAGTTGGTTTTGAGGTGGATTAGTAAGTTTCTTTGAATTTATAAAAATACCCTAATTACCTTTTCACTAACTAAATGAAAGAATTAGTGGTAATGAGATCCAAATAATTAAACCAATTTGTTAACAAGATAAAGATAAACCCTTAAAAAATATTTCCAACATGAATAGAAGTGATTAAAATATGAATAAGGTATTTACAAATACACCCATATGTCAATTGAATTGAAAGAAGTATTAAAAAAATTCACTTTAATTTATTATTTTTTTAATAATTTTATATTAATAAAACCATTAATAAGTTCAATAGTTCATGAAAAATTGAAAATGAACTTGAAATGAATTAGGAAATTCTAAGGTTGTTTGGGATTATATTCCAAATACCTAAGTAAATTTTCAAGTGTTTGGGAGATCATTTAGATTTATTATGAATTTTTTAATAAAATCATATTTAAAGTAAAATAATTTTAATAAATCAAATAAAATGCAAAAGTTCATAAAATTTTAACATGATGTTCTTCAACTTAATATACATCTATGAAAATTATTTTACATTTTTTTAAAATTATTTAAATTAAAATATTTGAAACCCTATAAATTACAAAAATTATGAATAAAATAATTCATAAAAATTCACAAAACAACCAAATTTTCTAAAAAATATAACAATCAAGTTTATAAGAACCATATTCACTATCCTGAATGATTTACGAGATCTTATAAGCTCTAATAATACTAAACCTTGATATATGTCTTCAAAAACATATAAATAGGTTTAATACATACATACATACATATATTACACATATATATAATAATTAATTCTATGAGTTTAAAAAGTCTTCTTCGATGACGTAACTCATGGTTGCTGACAAAAGACTTAAGGTCTAAATAGGTTTAACTATCTCTTGAGGTTAAGTAAATCCAAAACTAGTAGTAGTACCAAAATGACGAAACCATGAGATCTTGACCCATTTTACATAGAATAAAATAAAATTAGTTTTAATTAATCATTTAAAAAACCATTTTTGTCACGATAAACACTAACTTAAATCTGTTTCATAATATTACTATAACTAAATAATAAGAACCTAGGATAAGCCTTACAAGGTATGTTTTTTTCTTCTTTTCTTCAGCCATTTTCTTTATAAAGTTTGGTTGTGTTATAGTTAATCAACTATCAAGACATCCAAAAGAAGACAAAACACAAAGAGAATGATGAACCTCAACTAAACCCTCAACATTATCTCAGATGGTGTTGGTTAATATAGGCCCTAACCTTTTAGGATTCTGAGGTATTTTTACAGACCAAGTAAATTTCTTAAATTTCTTAGTTTGGATAACTGAACCCGTTATTAAATGATATTCTTATCTTTTGAGATGGCATATCACTTGTACTGCTGTGTTTGATTATTTAAACAATCAAATATTCGAGATCTGTGCAGTCTTATTTTCAAAATCAAACTATTTTTTAATATCAAAATCTTTTTTTAAAGTCAAAACTCTTTTTAAAACCTCTTTAAGAAAAATAAAAATAATAGAAGCGGAGCAATTGTCTCCGATGTGAGGTTGAAGCTAGGAGCAAACCTAAAGAACACATCTCTAACCGCCAGGTAGGTGAGATAACTCTAAACCTGTGCAACTTTATTCCTAACAAGCCTTTTAGGTTTGTTGTTAGAGAACTAAAGCTAAGTTTTTGTGTTAGAAGAGGTTCATAGGTTAAGTGAGTCATTTTTGTTGATTATCCCATACAAATCCTAGAGATTTTATTTTTGCTCCTTAGCACATTTACCGAATTACCATTGGAGCTCTGTAATTTTATAATCATTGGGCAACTTCAACCCTTTGTGAATGGGTTGAAGTCACCTCAATCTAGAGGAAATCCTTTGATCCTTGTTCCCTAAGACGTGATAGCTATATCCATGTGAAAAACCTTCATTTTTGTGAAATTTTTCTTTTGCAGAAAAGTTCTTTCATGTTGTTTTGTCGAATGATTAGAGGTAAGCCCTCTATTACATTGTGTAACGGATGGTAGCTATAACTTCACGACTACCCTAGAACCTATGCGAGATTGCTAGAAGCATTCAATTTGCCATTGAGATGTGATTGGGTATGTGTCTCTTGAATATAAGCATTTCCTTAGAACTTGCATTTTAAAATAAAAGATTTTGCATACTTTTTAGTTTGGAGACGTTATGCCTAGGACACCATGTCGTGGTCCAAGTCAACTCAGATAACTCATGTTTGTTTCGTTTATGTGTTATTTCATATTTTGTTTCATGAGTAGATTTCAAATAAAAATACAAAAAATACACTTAAGACAAAAAGAAAAATGAAAATCTCCTACGAGATGGTTTTCACCGCAAACAAAACCAATTCTTAAAAATCAAACTCAGAACTCAAGAAGAATTTTAATTTCTCATTACGACTAACAAACCTAGGAACTTGAACAAAATTAAATATTGAAACTTAAAAAACTTTTAAAGTATACCAAGATAAAGAACGAGAACAAAACCTAGGTAGATATGAAATGGACCTTAGGTTAGCTAAATTTGACATCAAACCGAGGATCATACACTTATCCCAGGTTAGTCTAAGTATAGAAGTCCAAGGTTAGTTTGATAGGTACCTTAGTTAGTGCTAAGGGATAGGACATACAAAACAACAAACCTACTCTCTAAGACTAGATGGAATACCTTAAAATGATGTAACCCATGGTTACTGACAAAGGTATTTCAGACTACTTTGAAATTATAAATCCTCCATATTATGACATTTAAGACTAATTTGAAATTATAAATCCTCCATATTATGACATTTAAAGGGGATTCCAAGTTATGAGGATGATTATAATTAGTGGATACAAACGTTCCTGGAATGACAGAAAGTCGTGAGCATTTTAATCAGGGATGTTATTCCCAAACTATAGGTTAGCTCGCTCCTTAGAATTCCTTATAGAATCTAGTTAAATTTCTCATCTAGAAATCTTTTTTACTCGACTCTATCCTTAGCTTAAGGCTTCCAACTATTTTTATTAGTCAATTTGAGTATTCTTGTTGATCAATTCAAACTCATTATCATCTCTTTTAAAACTCTTCAATCATCACTTTTTCGGTATAGAAACCCCCCTCCCATTTGATGGTCAAATCCCTACATTAAGGTAATTCCCATGACACATTGTCAATTGTAAGTCCCATTCTTCTGATCTTATGAGTGATATGATGTTAACTCATTAGAAGTCAAACAAGCTCTTGCTAGATTTTGTTATTTGATGGTAGAACTTGAGTATGAAGTGTAAGCTTTCTCTTCAAGAGCAGCTTGTTGTCACTCTTCTCATGGGTAAAATTAAAGCCCCTATCTCTTTCTTATTGAAGATGACTTCAATTAAGACTATTAAGGTTTTGATAGGGAATGTGGTTAGCCTACAGAAAACAACAAGTGCCTTGGTCTTTAATATTGATGATAAGACCAAAGATAAGAAGTCCCTTTCAATGGGTCCTTTGAAGAGAGCAAAAGAGAGTTTGGCTCTGACGACATCTGATAGGAAGCAAAAAAAACCTAAGGTGTATTCCTTCAAATTAAAAAAATGCTTAAAAATTCAATCAAACAGGGTATGCAGCTCTAATCGCCAAAGAGGCCCCATGAGTTGGAAAAGTCCAAATAGCCCAAATATTGCCCCTAACACAGACACTTAGGGCATGTTCTTGAAGATTGTTATTCGTTTGAGGATTGGCTCAAGGCGCATCACAAGGTCGGAGAAATAAAGATACCAGAGCAGTACTTGGAGAATCCTCTTGAACGAGAATCAACCAAAGTTATTGCGGCCACTCCAACCATACCTTTTGTGGATGTATAATTGATGCGTCTTCTTTTTTAATTCTTACGGTGAATTTTTTCAGGTAGGGTCAAGTTGGCACCGGTACTGATTTCGTGCTCGAGGCACATACCAGGAGGTTTGATTGTATGTCTAGAACGACGAGAAGCTAGACACAGTCATCTCAGTGTATGTTACATCAAAAACTAATGCCAACAAACTTCATGGGTGTAACCATCAAAACTTGCAACTAAGTTGATTCGTGCACTACCCATTGCAGATCATGTCACTAATGGATAGGGAACCACCGCTGGAGCTTTACCCATTTCAAGCTAAAGAACATAAATTTATATTTGATGCTTGAGCATTGTGGATCAGTTCTTGTGTAATTTATTCCTCGGATGTTAATTGTCATTGTCAGTCAAATTTAAATATTTTTTTTTTATCAATAAGACATTTATTTGTCTATGTCAGTTTTCTAAAATGTTAATTGATCAGGCCTCATGCATCGTTGTCTTTTTTGGAAAGTCTTTACCAATCGAACATCATGCATCACTTTTTATTTTGGGAAGATATTACCAATTGGACTTCATGCTTCGTTGTTGGTTTTGATTCTCGGGTGAAACCACCACTAGTGGAACGGTTTGAGTTCCCCTAATGTAAGCTGAACTTTAACAATTCCTTGCATGAACTTCTCAAGTTCTCTGAGTGTTAGACGGATCCAGAAATATATGTGCAATAGAAAAAGTTTTACTTAACCATTTTTATAAACTTGACAATAAAATACAATAATTCAAATGATAACATATCATTACCGAGCCTAGGGTCATTGAGGTGTCAAGTTTAACTTCCTCGATGGGTGCTCTATCGATCGCTCGGCAATCCAAGTGACTTTGTGAGCCTTTGAGATGAGTATGATCCAAGCTGTGAGGATTATGTCTTGGCTCCTGGTTCACTACATGATTGGTTATCTTCCGTGGATGACGGTTGAGTCGTTCAGTTATGAATGATGTAGGGTAGGAGTTGTACTTCTTGACTGATATATGATTATCAGCTATCTCCAACAACTAATTAATGTCTTCGGTTAACATAAACCTAAAGCATACTAGTAAGGTCCTTTGTTCAACCCTTGAGCTAAGGCAGCTTGAACTACTACGGGCTCTAGATGTACTTCCAACATCTTCTTTGTGAAGTAGGTAATGAAAGAGCAAAGGCTCTTGTTCACCCTTGTCTGACCTTCAAAGGGCCTGTGAATTCTTCTAGGTCTTCTGAGCGCTGGTATACTATGTCATAAAAATTCACTTGAAATTAGCAAAAAATGTGATTTCTCCCGACACCATTTCATTGAACCACCTGAGAGCTAACTCCCTTAGTGTGTTAAATAAAAGACGATACTTTAGAGCATTGGTGATCCCCAATAGGCACACAGTCGACTCGAAAGAGGTTGTGTAGTTTGATGAATCTGTATGGCCTTATAGGACTCCAATGTCAGGATCTTGAATCTCTTTCAGGACTCGACCTCAAAGATTTGTCAAGTGAGTGCATTCTCTGGTTGACAGGGCTCTTCAATATGTCTGAACTATAGTCTGTCGTTCAGTGTTGACCCAACACTTTCAATGTACTAGGAGTCTCCTTATCTATCCAAAGATAAAGGGTCTCTTTGGATGTTGGGCACTGACCCTTCCTCCTGAAGATTTTGTTCCCTTT
>NW_018164492.1:509746-517699 GCF_001263595.1 Phalaenopsis equestris
TTATAGGCTTCTTCTTCGTGTGATACTCTACTTTTTATCTGTGACATGATCCACGCTTATTGCACCTTTTAGGATGTTAAATCCTCATTTGTCCATGAATCTCACTCCAAGGATTGAGCATAAGAAAAGAGAGAGAGAGAGGAATGAACAGTTATGATTAATAAAACATCTTGTCTATTGTCCCTTTCCCATAAAATGATTTATTTATTTATAGGGGATACAATATAGTGTTATTACATTTATGCACTTGCTTTAATGAGAGTTGCATAAAATATTCTAGATATTTTACATATATGAGCCCAATGCCCGGCTACCCTATAAGTCAGTCAACTAGGTTAGTATGACTTCGTCTTAGTGAGGTCGATCGGTCGGCTAAGCTTAGCCAGTGTTACCAAGTAACTGAGCTTGATTAACTTCAAGTTGGCAAGATTAACTCAGTCGATTAGGCTTTATTGATCGGTTTCTCTAGTCTGGCTATCGACTCTCCCTGGATGAGGAGTTCCTGTCGGCAGAACGAGACTAAACTATCGAGCAGAGAGTGAATCATCATAACCGGATAGATGACTCATTGCTTGACGAGGGGATCCTTTGTGAAGATTATAAGGCTCTATTGTCAAATAAAGTCAACATATTAATTTTATTTACTAAAAGTAATTCGATCGTGGTATTAAGAATTGTACTCGTTAAAATGACAATTTTGTGAATGCTGATCCCAGGCTAGGATGAAAAAATTTGAGATAATTTATGAAAAAAATTATTTTGTGGCCTGTTTGGCAGCTCTAAGTAACAATTTGGCCCCTTGAAGTTGTATTCTATGGCCCAAAAATTTTAAATACATTATTTCGCATCGAAATATCTTACTTTTATGTGACATATAATATTTCATTATAAGACAAAACAAATATAAGACATTTTAAATCATACAAATAGTCCATAAAATGAGCATGTAATCTAATGTAGTTTAAAATCTACAATACCTTAAATGGGCAAGCCAACCTTCTTCATTTTCCTAAATAGTTTCTGAATAACAGAGCACAACAAAAGAGCATGTAATCTAATGTAGTTTAAAATCTACAATATGAATAGGCAATCCAACCTTCTTCATTTTCCTAAATAGTTTCTGAAGAACAGAGCACAACAAACTTTGGGAGGTTATCTGCGCAGAACAGAAGAAAGAAGAAAGAAGCCATCAGCAAAAACCACACCAACATCATCATTCACCAAATGTAAATGTGTTTTACAACTTCAGCGGGTAAAGAAAGCATGCTACACCTTACAGAGAGCAACAGAAACTTCTTAGTAGTTACATTATTTACAAAGAACATTTAAAATAGATAAATCTGCAAACCTGCAGGCAAAGTTGACAGTATCAGATCTGGAAAACATTGGTCTGAAACCTCTCATCATACAATCTCCAATGCCCATATCTCTCCGCATGGAATACAGACCTGGGAATGTAAAAGTTGGGCTTAACTAAGGTTTTAAGATTCTCAAGTTTGGCCGAAGCCAGTTCCAGGGACCGGCTCGTCAAGTTCGCGCAACCAAAGAAGTCGAGTAGTTCCAGATCTCGGCACCGTTCTGTAATCCAAACAAGACCTTTGATAGAGAGCTTCGAAAAACGGAGCTCGAGATGCTTCAGCCCAGGCATGAACTGTGCGATTGAAGCGGCTTCCTGATCGCCGTCTTGAGGGCAAGCTCTTAGGTATTCTTCTGGAACTATGCCAGTGTGCTGAGAAGGGTCGAGCCAGTTTAGTAGGTTTCGTTTCAGAATAATAAGATTGGGGCAGTTTTTTCCAATCATTTCGAGTGATTTGTAGGATATCTCGTAGCAGTTGCTGATATCCAGTTCTCTAATGAGAGAGCAGTAAGATGCAACAATGGAGATTGATGCATCAGTCAAACTTTGTGAATTTTTTACTGAAAGGATTTGAAGATTTGGCGACCTGAAATGGTGCTTACGTGAGTAGTTACAATATGGAGATGCGCTGAATTTGAAATAATGATTTTGAAAAGAGAAAAAGTATTAAAACACTCTCCCGAATATTTACATGGGTAGAGTCTATAGTCCCAAATTCAGGAACTCAATAGATTCTGAGAACGGTAATATTTACATCACAAAAAAGTTAGCAGCAAGTCAAGCCAACAAGAATAGTACAAGTGGGTGAAAAATAGAATCAATGACAGACAGATACATCTGAAATTAAAACCATGGTTTCAAAACATGAACCGCATTATGGACTAGCAAAGCAAGCAGCAGTAAATAGAGAAGAAAAGAAAAGTAAGGCTATATATTCAGATCATTAATGAGTAGGAAATCAAAAGTGAAGCTACACATGACAGAATCATTACAAGCCATCATTCATAAAATATCAGCATCCATTTCATAGCCTCTACAACAATTTTTGGGTGACATGTAGACATGTAGATTGAGTCACTTTAATTCACATATAAATAAAAAAGAAACTAAATGGCGAGCAGCCAGGAGACAATTGCCTAGTTGGAGATCTAAAGATCTAAAGAGAATCTAATATTCAAGCAAGTAAATATCACAATTTTCGTCTATCTCCACATACAACCTGGCTGCTCTAGTTGGAGACAAAATACAAAGTATGGTGAAGACCCCCTTTGAAATGCTTCAGCTTGTTCAATATTTTCAACATTTCGATCTTAGCTTGTTTTCATATTCTATAAGCACATCCAAAAAAAGTTTCTAACAATGTTTCAACAAGAACTGCAAAAGAACGAAACAATACAAAACTACTAAAGAAAATTAAACTTGGAAAGAACTCAGAGAAAAGATGCAGTTTAGGAAACATAAAGAATCGGTAATGTTATGGTGGTGACAGAGTGAACTCATATATTTAACTCAAAAGTCTCAATTAAGCTAGAAATTAGATTTTGAGAGCTAAATGCTGGGACGAAACAACTATATCCAGTTGCTCTCCTGATAAATCTACATGCAGAACAAATGACTTTGTTCTCTGATTTTATGAATTTCTACTAAAAAAAGACAGTCGTAGACAACTTCTGCAGCAAGCTATTTTACTTGACTTCAAGATTTCATATTGTGTGTGCAGGAAGTGTTCCTATGAACTGGGAAAGAAAGATGTCATTATATTTGTCTTAGTTCCAAAAATTTCAAACTTCTCTATGTGAAAAACAAGGAGAACATCTTAGGACCTGCCCTGAAAGAAAAACTTCCACAATAAAAAATTTGCAAGGACAAAGACAAAAGCAAATAAAGCAAATGGCCATATGGGAATCTCAATTCAAAGACGGGTATGGCATTAGAGACCAAATGGGCAAGTTATTCGAATGTCAAAGACTAAGCAAGTAGGACCAAGTGGGAAAGATGGTTCGACTACGTAGAATCTAACAGAGGGATGAATGCTCTTGCAAGCTAGGAGTTCCCTAATTAATAAAACAATCTCTCTAAATTTTTAGGTTCAATTCATCCAAATGAACTGTCCAGAAATACCATTTACAGGCTTTTCAATTATGTGAAACATTATTAAAATTTATTTGAAATCAAGAAAGAAACTCAAGCACAGCATTGAATTAATTACAAAATGGTCTTGGAAAGAGCATTTGTCCAACAAACTTATATAATTGAGTTCAAATACAAGCCTCTAGCAGTATCATCAACACCTTCGATCAACAAGCATATTATGTCAAATGATAGAGTGAGCGAAGGCACAAAAGACATTGATTTTATAGTAGCTTGAAGCATCCTAGAATAGATTATGGTTGGTGCTTCCTCTATCAAACTCAAACTATTATTCTCAAACAAAATTTTTTTCAGAAGATTTCTGGTCACATCAAGTTTGACGCAATTTCTTTTGTGGTTTAGCTCAAATGTTTTGTGTATAAAATGGCATTTTCTTTCTAAGCTACCATCATTGAATGTTTTATACACCATCTTTGATGAACTTGGTTGATTCAAGTGTCCGGCTCCAAAATAGTGTTAAAGTTCACTAACAATCTCTTAACTAAGTTTGGTTGTCCTTCAAAAAAAAATTTATGTACAAATTTTACAATTTTTTTATGAAAATAGTAACTTAAATCTATTCGCTTGTGCAATTTGAGATGCACCGTCTAAAGGAAACTTCAAAAATTCAATATAATCTAGTTCATGATAAAACTCAATGAAAGTTTAAGGGTGAGTTCTTAATGTGGTCCTATTGCTCCGCAAATTTTTATAAATACCAAAAAAATAAATTCCCCAAACAATATGAATGCCTTTTCGAGTTAGCTTAGCTTTTTATAATGTGAAATCATGATTTAAACTTGCACAATCTGAGATGCACCTTAAGCTGAGGCACAAGAAAAATGGCCTTTCAAGTTAGCTTAACTTTTTATATTGCACAATCAAAATTTAAACTAGTACAATTTTAGACAAACCATAAGCTCAGGCACAAGAAAGATGGCTTCAAAGCATATTGTCACGGTCAAATAGTCCCACATCGGCTAGGTGCAGGGCCGAAAAGCAGTATTTAAGTCCTGGGTTTAGTAGTAAGAATTTCACGTTGTCACTCGTCACCTCCCGGTGACAAGTGGTATCAGAGCAGACTACTGCCTGCCAGGTGTGTGGACTCTCCATGGTCCAGTGGGACCCTCGGTGGGAGGGCGTCACGTGATTGGGTGGAGGAGAATGTCACGGACAAATAGTCCCACATCGGCTAGGTGTAGGGCCGAAAAGCAGTATTTAAGTCCTGGGCTGCCCACCACCCGTAAGGGCTCTTTTGGGAGGTGACAATATGCTTAACACAAATATAATGAGGCATACGCCTTACTTAACTAAGATGTACATCAATGCGCAATTTGAGGCATCAAAATTAAACCTAACGCATTTAAACAAACAATCCCTAAGAAATCCAAAACCAGTAAATCAAGAGCTGCGCAAAGATGCATGAGAAAATGCTCATAGTATTTTTTAAATTAGTTTAAGTGGTGTATTAATTTTAGATTGTTCTCCCGAATTACAAAAATCAACAGTCAAAATGTTAGGTCTCACATGCCTGTCATCAAAGGGTAAACACAAATGGAGTACGTATAACAAAGTTCATCTTAAGAAAATAAATATTTTCATTATCATAAAGATATAATCATTGGTTTACATATTGTATAATAAGAGATTAAAAAAATATATATTAGAGAAAAAAATTTTAAAGGATGATGAGAATCTCTTGATTAGCAATGGTTTTCCATTGGATGACAAATAATTTGTTGTGGATAAAAATAAAGTTACGCCATCAATAATATAAGAAAAATATCTCAATGTTAACTTGTTTGATAAAGAAAAGAACAAGAACAACTGATTACTTAGTCTTCATGCTTATTATTTAGAACTTATATGACTTTTTATGATTTTATTTTGAGTTTTTATGATGTTGATTTGATATGAGTATGCTAATTACTATTTTAATTTTTTTAAAATTAATTTAATGGTTAATCTTTGAGGCTTATTACTCTAAATACCCTAAAACTTTTGCTTTGCCTCACCAAAAAAAAAAAATGTTGCATAATTGCAAGCCTTTTTACTACTATACACAATTACTTAAAAATGATAATATTGAGGCATTTCTTCATAAATTTTTGCACTTGAAAAAAAAGACTTATAGCAATTGCTTTCGATAATCTACCAAGTAAAATTGAGGAATGAGAACTCAATTGCTATATTTGACCACATAATGGATGTTGATGAAATTTACAACAAATGTAACAATTGTCGAAGAGTAAAGGAATGCTTTTCTCTTTAATCTTCATGACATGAATTAAAAAAAAAAATCTTATTTTTATCTTTAAGCACCCTCTAAGGACTAATTCAGTGGTAAAATACCCTTGAGGATTTTGTCTAGGGAAGGACACTAACATTAAACTACATACCCTCATAGAATTTACTAAATGATGCACTCTCCTAAGGAATTGTACTTGATGTGGAACATACCATCACATAAAATGCCCTATTGATGCTCACTCGATGGTAAGCTACTCCTCCAGACCTTTTCACAAAGGGTCTTATCCAACACCATATGACCTCCTGAAGCTAACTCGATAATGAGACTTCTGATGGACTTCAAATTAAAGAAAATTTTATCATACACCTTTAGCCTCCTGAAGCTCACTCGATAATGAGACTTTGACGGACTTCAGGTTAAAGAAAATCTTACCACACACCTTTAACCAACGTGTGGTTTACTCAACAATTAACCATGTCTGGGGTCTTCTAATTGAAGTAACATTATCACAACACCATAAGCTCACCAAAGGCTCACTCAATAGTGAACCCTTCAGAACTTTCTACCAATAAAGACCATATCCCAACATTAAATTCCCTCCCAACAAGCTCCTCTTAGGGACTTTAAACTTGTTTCAAGTCAATTTATGAATATCTAAGTTGCAAAATATGGTCTAGGCTTCTCTAGAAGGAATGGCAACAATCATGCACACCTATATCCAAGATTTATGCAAAAAGACAAATAAATGAATACCCTTGGAGCCCTCCACAAGGCACTGTCAATAAAAAGTATAAGAATGATGAAAAGAATACTTGTTTAAGTTCCAACTTAGAAAGTCGATTGCCTTTGATAAAGATTATTTGGTGAAAAGCACCTTGGAAAATTTATTTATACCACTCTAATTTTCTCTCTCCTTTATATTTACCAATTTCTCTTTAATTGAATTAAATTGACAACTTTCAATTTAGTCCCACCTATTTCCTCATTGCATTTATAACCTTCCAGAAGTAGTTTTATGAATTTCTTGAGGGCCACCAAGATCATATTAGAAGTCCTTAAGTTTTCTTAAATCACTTTTCTTCTTTCATAAGCACTAATCTCATCATAACCTTCTGAAAGATACAATTCTATCTAAATAAAAAAATATGCAGCCGATTGCATGGATGTGATTGCATATCCATTACGTTTGCATCGAAAGAAGGGGAAGATATATTGTATCTAAACCCATGTAAACCTCACTAATTAATAATGATGAAAACAAAATTTGTACGGTGTAATAGAATAATTTCCTGAGTGTTAACTACATGTTAATCAAATTTTAGAAACCAACAAAATGACTTGCAACCAAATTACTTAATCATAAAGGATACACACGCAACAGTGTGCACCATAGCCTATAGCGCAGTGAATGCTCAAACCATCCTTGAAAAAGGTCTTGACAGAGAAAAAAATTGCGTACATAAGACAAAGACGTACGCAGAGCTGCGTACGTTTGTAACCTGCAAATAGGTTACAATGAGGATATTGATATTCGGAAGTTATAACCGCGTTATAGCCCCTGTAACCTACCTACCTATATATGAAAACAGAAGCGCAGAACTTACTAGAAGGTACATATAGGTTATAGGGAGGTTACAGGGGCTATAACGCGGTTATAACCTACAAATACCCTTCCTGTAACCTATTTTCAGGTTACAGGCGTACGCAGCTCTGCGTACGTCTTATGTACGGAAATTTTTTCCTCTTGACAAACACTCTAATTGATGTCGAAGGCACAAACAAGCCTCAACAAAGAAGAAGAGCTTGACAAAAGTAGACCCTTAAACATTTCATATTAGTTGAGCTTTTCTTTTTTAGTCACTTGCTTTCACTTCAAATTTTTTTCTAAATCCTAGATCATTGCTCTCCACATTCACATATATTGCTTTGGAAATTATGACAATATTTTGTTAATCGTTATGAAATATTTTCTCTTTTGAATCTTTTTCTATTGTTGGTTTTCCTTGTACTTTTATTTTCATGTTGAAGCCTCAAATTAACTAATTAACAGAAATTTCACTCTTTTGACTCTTCTTTTGCTATTTAGAAACATAGTTAATAGCAAATATAGATTTTCGTATCCAATGCTTTTTTAAGTACACAATTTAATATTACCTCTATATGATTACTAGATACCCAAAAAAAGTTGGATTCAGTTCAAATGACTTTGTTCTCT